>NW_026319267.1:0-529 GCF_001194135.2 Octopus bimaculoides
TAAAATTAAGCTCTTATACTTGGAGCCTTTACTTTTCACAATATATATATTGCATTTCAGTGAAGGCGAATTCGGCTCACGAATTCGTCAATTCGATTCCTGGTGACACTTGACACCACGTTGTTCCAGTCCACCCAGCTGGTAAAAACTGCATAGTACCTGTATTTCGAGGGGCCAGTTTGTCACATTCTGGGTCACGCTGCATCTCCCTGAAAACTTGTCTATGGTGTGCTTAGCCACTTGCACGTTAATTTCCCGAGCATTCTGTTCTGTTAATCGGAACAAAATGGAACCCTCGTCGACATAACTGCTTGAATGACAGTATATTGCATTTCCCAGACTAATTATCTTACAAATAATTATCTATATTCATCTCCTTCAATGTACTCAGGAGTACTGTATGAATAACATCTTTTAGCTCCGCGTGCTAAAGATTTTGATTTAAAATTTTGGTACGAGGCTAACAATTTCGGAGAAGGGTATAAGTCATTTACATTAACACCAGTACAGTCTTTATATTTAAGAGATG
>NW_026319268.1:0-910 GCF_001194135.2 Octopus bimaculoides
ATTTTCCAAGTGTCCCTTAAGACAAATAATGTTTTACGACAAATAATTGCGTATCACACAAGTATAAATAGCCAAGGAGATGTACTTGTGCTCACTCTCAAAGTGAGAGAAGTCTCGTATGACCTGAGTAGATTTTTCAGAGCGAGCTTGTCAGTCAACAAGTCGTGAAAAGGCGTAATTATGGAGACAGTGAACACAAATGAAACACCTTTCTTGAAAACTCTCGAATTTTATGCAAAAATTAATAGTATTCTCAAATCAATGACCGATATATCATTGCTGAAATCAAACAAAGTTAAAGGTTTCTCTTTACAAGTTCTCTCGTTACTATTCTATTCGTATTTACTTCTAAATCCTATTCGGCACATTGTTTCCTTAGTAAAAATGGGAAATATGGAAAGCGATGTATTGTTTCTATATATTTACGTAATATTTTTCCGCATATTTCAATCTTTAACTCTATTGATAAAACTGTTCAAAAAATCTAGACACAAGGAGCTAATTGAAAAGTTTGCCGAACTTAAAACTGAACATGAAGAAAATATCTGGTATAACAAACCTATAATATATAAGTCAGTGTATATATTAATATGTCTGGTTATTATTGGGAGCATAACTATGGACCTTGTAATACCGCTGTTGAGTACTGATTTGTTGACGTATTTCAAATATCCTGCACCCGCTGATTATAAATATATCATCCCAATTTTAGCACTGCAGGTTGTATTTAATTCAATGTCAGCTCTAGCCATATTAAGTGATGTGTACATAAATCTCCTAATCACAGCCACTCTGATGCATCACTTTAACAAAGTGGCGAATGAAGCTCAAAGTTACGTAACGGAGAAGCAATCAACTAAGTCGGATATTATTAAGAATCATAGAGAGATTACAGACATATGTAACACTC
>NW_026319268.1:920-1301 GCF_001194135.2 Octopus bimaculoides
TCGGATATTATTAAGAATCATAGAGAGATTACAGACATATGTAACACTCATGATACTCTTAGTTCAATACTGAGTCTAGTAAATCATTCCTTGCAGTTTATTTCAGGGTGTACCGTGTTCGGTAGTGTCATCAGCTGCTGTATCCTTACTTACGGACTAATAAATGATTCTCTCAAAAATGACATGTATACAAACATTTATGCCACTGTACTGGTTTTGGTATCTGTGCTTTCTTGGATTGTACTATTTTGGTGCGGAATTCTTTTAAACAAATCGGTAAGTTGTACAAATTTTTTTAATAACTCTAGGTTATCTAATCTACATCACATCCGTATTGCTATTGTAGTTATAACATATAAGCGTATTGATGAAGTAAAACGA
>NW_026319268.1:1607-3092 GCF_001194135.2 Octopus bimaculoides
TCTCTCTCTCTCTCTCTCCCTGAATTGGTCACATTTGCTCGTCATATGTCTGGGGTCGAGAAATCAATGCGCACGGAAATGGAGGCCACTAGACTGATGTGATGTTAAATTCTCTTAGCAAATCTGCTCTGTTAATTGTAGCGTATAAGACAGATGAAATAGATCCAAATTATAAGAAGTAATAGAAACTGCTGCTGGTATCATCCAAACTTCAATTTTGTGTCATACAAGAGGCAGTCAAAAGTTATCCACACTTTCGCTAAAACTTGCTTTTGTTTGGCTGAACTGCTTTCAGCGCTCTCGTGGCACTTTTTTGGCTACGTAACCGTGATTTGACCCTGTTCTCTCTAGTCTTTATTCTCTACTGGAAAGTGAGCACCAAGGAAGGATATTGATCACAGAACTGATTTCTCTGGTTTCCAGGTGTGTCAGAGGCTGAAATTTATCATAGGTTTCCAGTAGAAGTGTGTGTGACTGGATCGAGAATTCTCAAATTGGACGGACAAGCCCGAAGCACCTAGAGGGAGAAGGACGGCCACAGCCTCTGCTATTGATGAGAAAATTCAACAAGCTCGAAAGATGGTTCAGGTGAACCGTCGAATGACCATCCATGAGGGGCATGTTCTCTGCAAATTAATTATGCTTCTGCTTCTAAAATCTTCCACGACAGGCTTTGATTCCGTACAATCTATACGAGATGAATGTCAAAAGAGCTCACTGAAGCGCATATGTACAATCGGGCGGCGGTGTGACATCGTTCACTCGACCGCTACGGCGACGAAGGCGAAGCGCTTTTAGAGAGAATAGTTACAGGATTTGAGACATGGGTCCATCACTTTAAACCAGAATCCAAAAGGCAGAGTATGGAATGGTAAAACCTGGAACCTCTGAGGAAAAAGAAATTCAAGCCTCAACACTCCGCAAAAAAAGTGACACTGACTGTTTTTCGAAACATAGAAAGACTTGTACTGCAATATGACCTGGGAAAAGGGTCTACAGTCACCAGTGTAAGCTACAGTAAAATGCTGACCAACAAACTAAAACCAACTATTCGCACGAAACGCCAAGGTTTACTGTCAAATCAAGTGCTATTGTTGCACAACAATACATGTCTACATATGGATGTCCATACCATAAAAAACTGGGGCTTTGGGTAACCAGAACAACCTGAACTCGAAAACACTGCACTGACGACCGAGGTTTTTTCAACACAGCAACGCATGAAAAAAATAATAATAATAAACCTATCACTTACGCAACTGAATCAATTCTGACTGAGCAAATTATACGACTAGATAAATATGGAGTCATTGTTGGCGTTGTGGTAAACACATTGACGTTTCTGTATCATTGATATTCTGATTGTTGTTGACTTCGAAGAAAGTGATGTGTTTTAATGAATAGACAAAACATTAGCAAGCATCCAAACATGCACACATGTAAGCATAATATTTATTATGCCTACATGTGTGTGTGTGTGTGTGT
>NW_026319269.1:0-261 GCF_001194135.2 Octopus bimaculoides
GTTTCGTTAATGAAAAATGTGGCCCCCGTTTTAAAAAAGATCCGATGAATCCATGAATAGGCTAGGCTGTCAGACAGCCCGATAGAAGAGGTCAGGGTTTCATGTCCTGTCGCTGAGATGCTGCCAAGTTTCGATCGACTCGACTTGTTCAAGTTGACGCGCAGCGGACCCGAACGCAGGGTTTAATTTGTTTAATTTTGTAGGTGATATGTATGTATGTATGTATGTTTGTATGCATATGTGCACGTGTGTATGTATGTA
>NW_026319270.1:0-457 GCF_001194135.2 Octopus bimaculoides
TTACCGAAATACGACAACTTTTAACATGAAACAACTTCGAATATAAATTTATTTTTCTGTTCTAAGACAGAATATACAAGGAAACGAAGTTTTAAAGTGTTTCGGTAGAAAACACACTAAATAAAACATAAATAAAAAGCGGTGTCCGCCAAGTCAGAAAGATCCGAAACCGGGAAACCGGGCCCATGATCCTGGCTAGGCTTTAAAAGGACGCGTAAATAAAACATATATATGCATATACTTATATATAGTAAATGCCTAAAAAGAAGAACAAACATGGAAAAACAACAACTCGAGGACGCTCGGGAAAGGAAAGAAAGATGATTTAACGTTTCGAGCAAAGATCTTCATAAATAGAGGCAAGTCCAAAAGAAGAGAAGACGAAGGAAGAAAATCGCCAAAGAGTCACCTGTTATACATACATACATACATACATACATACATACATACATACATA
>NW_026319271.1:0-465 GCF_001194135.2 Octopus bimaculoides
TATATATATATACACACATACATACATACACACACACACACATATATATACATATATATATATGTGTGTATGTTTGTGTGTATGCATGTATGCTCATACCTATATGATTGTTTATGTATATATTTATAGGCATAGACATGTGCGCACACACAGTAAAAAGAAATCTATACATATATATATACGCGCAGACGCACACACATGCAACTAGACGCGTACATATGTAAACATGAAGCTAATATTTTTAACGAAAAATATAAAAAAATATCTATTCACTGTAAAGCACTCGATATACGTACCGTCTAAGTTACTTGTAGACAAATATACAAATTTATTGTCTTCTTTCAAATGTCAAAGGCAGCGTCTGGTGAGATTTTGCTTGCGTAGCGTCTGATTAACTTTCAGTCTGTTTTGTTGTCGAAATAAGTGTGAATGTTAGTATCTATGTATGCGCGTGCGTTTTATATA
>NW_026319272.1:0-207 GCF_001194135.2 Octopus bimaculoides
TATATATATATATGTGTACATGCATACATATAAACATACATGTATGCATATACACACATATACTCAGATATATATATACACACACAGGTATTTCTTCATATATACATATACATACACACATATATATACACATACATGTATATACATACACACACACATGTATATACATATACACATACATGTATATACATATACACATACATGTAT
>NW_026319273.1:0-104 GCF_001194135.2 Octopus bimaculoides
CATACGCAAACACACATATGCACATACATACATACATACAAATACATATATACTTATATACATATATATATACATATATATATGTGTACATATAAAAGAAAAAT
>NW_026319273.1:238-366 GCF_001194135.2 Octopus bimaculoides
ACATACATATATATTTTTGTGCACACACACACACACATACACATATATGCACATACACACATGTGCATATACATATACTTGATTAGGTAATAGGCGTAGATGTATAGCTATGTGTATGTGCATAAATA
>NW_026319274.1:0-247 GCF_001194135.2 Octopus bimaculoides
CATACATAAATATACATACACACGCATATGTACGTATACACTCATGCATATATAAATACACGCGAAAATATATAGCAATATGCAAATACATTTACATACATTCATATAATGTGTGTATATATATAGAGATACATATATATAGATACATATATATATATATAAACATACATATATATAAATGTATATATACATATATATAGATACATATATGTGTGTGTGTGTGAATATATATATATATATATATATA
>NW_026319275.1:0-205 GCF_001194135.2 Octopus bimaculoides
CCAACACCACTATCATTACTACCTCCAACACGGAAACCAATTCCTCCAATTGGATTTCCGTGATATCTTTCACTACCATTCTCATCAGGTTCACTGCGAGAACCACCACTGGTACTATTAAATCCACCACCACCACCACCATCACTACAATCAATACGATAACTGCAGTCGTTACCCACCCCTCAACAACAACAACACGATCACC
>NW_026319276.1:0-276 GCF_001194135.2 Octopus bimaculoides
ATACACAGACGAATTCTGATATTGTACTTATCAGAATTATTCTTGATGGTTCTATAGACTGTAAATATACATACTTATAAAAAAAAATTATGTGAATATATTAAACGAAAACCACAAATACGAACACAGATATATACATACATACATATACAGAAATGTTATCATAAATAGGTAGACGCACATATGCACACATAATATGTGTGTGTATGTGTATATACACATATAATATCTATCTATCTATCTATTTATTTATCTATCTATTTATTTATCTATCTA
>NW_026319277.1:0-277 GCF_001194135.2 Octopus bimaculoides
GGGGGGGGGGCAACTAATGATAGCTGTAGTAGTAGTAGTAGTAGTAGTAGTAGTAGAAAAAGAAAAACAAAGGAAAGAAAAATATGATATATATATACTACTAGTAGTAGTAGTAGTAGCAGTAGTAGTAGTAGTAGCAGCGGTGGTTGTGATGTAGGGGTTGTGGGGAATGAGCAGAGTAAGATGGTGAGGGTGGGAGGAAGAGCTGGTATGGGAAGTGTGAGAGATATGGAGATGGGGTGGGATTTAAAGGGGAGAGAGGGAATATGATATACAC
>NW_026319278.1:0-325 GCF_001194135.2 Octopus bimaculoides
TCAACCCACACGCACACACGCACGAACACATACACACACACGCACATATGTATGTGTCCTCTTTTGGAATAGTGGATCTCAGAGCATACAAAGCTTAAATGGTAACATGTAGATATTGGGTTGGAATCGAAAGAATTTTTCAAGCCAATGTTTATGTTATTAAAAATTCATGTGCTTCGCGAACCAATGTTACGAATGAGAATTATCTCACGTTCTCTCGAAGGTTTAAATATTCTTATGATGCCAACAGTGTGTGTATGTGTGCATGTGTGTGTGTGTGTGTGTGTGTGTGTGTGTGTGTGTGTGTGTGTGTGTGTGTGTGTGT
>NW_026319278.1:729-2127 GCF_001194135.2 Octopus bimaculoides
ACACACACACACACACACACACATGACCGGGTGCTGAAAAGTACCTGGCTTCGAGTAAAAAAAAAACTTCAGAAAGAATCAGTTAATTATGATTTGATTCAATATATTGCCCTCTTGGGTTTACACACTTATTACAGCGGTCCTTCAGTATTTCTAAGACTTGTTTAAAAAAAAGAACTCGGAGGTTTGGACCTCCAACTAGGCGATATCCTATGCGATATCCTTTTAGCCAGGATTTTTTCAGCACCCTCTCCTATGTATACACACACATACACGTGCGACAATTCATTTCACTTAGCGCCTGCAACATAGTATTTCAATTTGCTCATTTTACTATGTTTACTATGGGTCCCCTACAGCCTATGAAATAGCAGCGTATCTACGTATCTAGGACAAGAAGACATAATAATGAATATGATGACACTTATTTACGTAAATATGATCGTGGTTTTAAGCGAATTACCCAAGTAAATCAAGATTATTATCTACTGAACATGGTTCGCTTGCTTCCAAAACAAGCTAAAGGTTACGACATGACTCTCATGCGAACATAAGAAGCAAATTAGGCATATAGAAATTTATTCATACGATAGGCAGCATCAAATCAGTAACTTTGAAATGCTTCAATTTCATAGGAGGGCATTTTCTACATTTGTTGAAATTCGATGCACAGCTCTAATAAGTACGAAAGAATTAACGGGGTCTCAAAAGAGAACGTTGTGAAAACTTCATGAACCGAAGTGAAACCTAAATGACAGTATTTGTAGAAACGTTGTGCTTTTTCATTGAGGTATCTTGTTCTTCAAAGATAAAGGATACCGTTAAAATTGTATGAAGACATTCTGTACGGTTATTAAATGGATTTCCTAAGCAGCTGTAATATAGCACGTGTTTTACCTATGATGGCGAAATTTACAGCAAAAGGGAGAGAATCATTTCTCGGTCAGACAGAATGGAAGAACCGGCATACTTACTTTTTAATTTAAAAGCTTCAAATGCTTTTTATTAATTTTTTTCTCTTACACAAAATGAAATAATTTTTTTCCCCATTTTCTTTGTCACTGGGAGCCTCCTTTTTATGAATCGTCGTCATGCCATGACTTCACACACAAATTAATTAGGCTCAACTAAGTTAAATCTAACATACTACGAAGTTTCATAAGAGAGAAAGGAAACAGAAAATAGTTCAAAGTTTCAGATATATTTCATCTTTATTTTTTATTCATCCTATACCATAGACTATTTAGTAGTACAAAAAAGAAAGAGACAGGCAAAAATCTTTTACACACAGGTGAGCCACAGTCTATGTTTATGCAACGAACAAATTTGGCGGGCTGGTTTTTGTAAATTCTTCTCAGGCGCACATAAGGATTTCTAGTGGCTATTTCGCACCTTTAT
>NW_026319279.1:0-334 GCF_001194135.2 Octopus bimaculoides
TATATATATATATATATATATTTATATACATATATATATATATACATATAGATACACATATATACACACATATACACATACACACACGTGTACGCTTGTATGTTTGTATGCAAAACCTTCATTACCAAATCGAAGGAAAGATAGATCACGGTACGGAAGTTATAATGTACCTTGTTTACGAAAGCCGCTACTTCACATTTTACAATTTACGATTTCGTACATTCGTGCCTCGAGGAAAATATTTCGTCTGTGTGCCGGTGACGTAAAACACTGGTTTTCGATCAACACAAGCATGCATACATACATACATACATACATACATACATACATACAT
>NW_026319280.1:0-604 GCF_001194135.2 Octopus bimaculoides
CGATAACAATTACTTCTTTACCCGACAGACATAACTATAACATCAACAACAGTAACGATATCAGTGACATACACTACAGCAAAATCACCATTAACATCAATAAAATTAGCAACACTAGTAAGAGCAGCAACAACATTGACGTCTGTAACAGTCGCAACAACAGGAATAACACCAGCAACAACATTATTATGTCAGCGATAGCAACAGCAACGACAGTAACATGAAAGCCAGGAGTAATAGCAGCCACAGCAGCAGCAATGGTAACACTAGCAATCGTAGTAACAACAGCTGTTGATATTAGCAACAGGAGCAATAACAAAAACGCCAGTAACACCAGTAATCTTCGCAACAAACGCAATATTAGCAACAGCAGTAATGTTCGCATCAGTGGTAATACTAGTAGCAATAGCAACAAAAATAGCAACAACAACAGCATCAGTAAGTGCAGTAATATTAGCATCAGTAGTAACATCAAAAAGTCAGCAAAAGCAATATTATTAGCAACAACAATACTAACTCAGCAACAGTAGTAATGATAGCGACAAGAGCAACAATAGTAACACCAAAAATATCAGAAAGTGCAAAAGCAGAAACTATTGCAGTA
>NW_026319281.1:0-396 GCF_001194135.2 Octopus bimaculoides
AAAACTGTTTACTATTATAATTTGTGTGGATACATGCACGCATACACATATATACATACATACACACATATATACACATTTACACACACATATACATACACACACACACATACATATATATATGTATACATACATATATACACATATAGACATACACATATGTACACACATTTACACACACAAATATGTACAACATACATATATACATATAGAACATCCACATATATATATACATTTATATACACCCACATAAACACGTGTGTATATATATATGTATATATAGATGTATGTATGTAAGCGTGTATGCGTGAACACATACATATATGTGTCTACATGTTTATATACCTATATGTAAACATAAACTTAAGTTTACACACACAAACACACACAAACACA
>NW_026319282.1:0-379 GCF_001194135.2 Octopus bimaculoides
CACACACACACACACACATACATAGATACATACACAAAGAAATAGGGAGAGCAAATAAAGAATGTGTAGTGGCTAGAGATCTATCATGGCGAATGCCGGACAGAGGGGTCACACAGGAGAACTAGGAAGACAAAAAGTTTAGAAAATGCATGCATACGTACATACATATTAATTCGCAAGAAGGTTGGCAATAACTTCGAAGTTCCACTATTCGTTGACTTCGTCAGACAGCTTAACGAACCAAATAACTAGTGGAACTTCGAAGTCATTATTTTCTTTCTCGTTGTAAAAGTAAACGCGATAGTCTACTTAAATACATTGAGTTACAGCTCTTTACATAATTATTATTAAAAACAACTCGCATTTACAAATATATATA
>NW_026319283.1:0-202 GCF_001194135.2 Octopus bimaculoides
AGCAATGGCGGAAACAAAATAATTGCACGACTGAGAATGAAAATGAGAAAGTGGCAGATAAACAGACGTAAACAAATCTGAATTCAAAACAATCGTGAGAATCACGAGTGACAACGACGCCTAGCGGTACACTTTGCAACTACAGTGCAATATGAATTCCGGAAGACTGATAAATGACATAACACAGCTGATTTCATGATTT
>NW_026319284.1:0-454 GCF_001194135.2 Octopus bimaculoides
GCAATACGAATGATGATATGTGAATAAACAATTCTTTGAATGTGATATCAAAATACAACTATAAATATTCTTAGGTTCCTATCCATTTACGCTCATGCACATACACATATATTCCCAATGAGAGGAAACATGCATACAGATATGCTTATATCCATATATTTACACAGTGACATATATAAGTGCCAGGTGGGGGCGTGCGTGTGTATATGTCGTTGTATATGTCTCGCACCCTATATGTCTAAATATAAACTTCCTTAATGTAACGTATGAATAATAACGGACATATTTGACAAGGATAACACTTATGTAGGCGTTGACATATAAAGTATATATAAACTATACACATATAGGCATTCCTCTGTATGTGTTCTATTTGTCTCCTGAGGTATGCATGCATACAAACATACAAAAACACCTATACATATAAATGTACATATACCACGTATGCATACAT
>NW_026319285.1:0-349 GCF_001194135.2 Octopus bimaculoides
TATGTTTGACATACTGTGTTATCAACCGTTCGTAAGGCCGTAAATGATGTCGGTCCCTTGACATGGTGTAATAGAAACCTTAGATAGTAGCACTCTGAGTAGTTGGGATGGACAACATAGACTCTGCCAAGTGTATCTGATTTCTTGATTCCTGGATATTGTGTGGGTGCACCAAGTGCACGTCTTTTCCATTTGTTTTGGTGCCAGGCATAGAATTGTGGAACTTCATTGTATAGAAGTCTTGTAGCAAATTCATCATCCTGACAGAGCTTGTAGAACGCTGTGAGTATGGTATTTTGGGGAGCTTCCATTTGTAGTTGGACTGTGTGTGGGGTGAAGTAAACCCTTT
>NW_026319286.1:0-275 GCF_001194135.2 Octopus bimaculoides
GAGATGGACCAGTGAATTTTCTGTTTTGTACATAATTGTTTGTGTGTTTGCTTAGTTGTAATTCTAACAATACATTATACTGTTACTAGTGTCTTGACCCCAAAAAACCACATGACTACATAAAAAAGAACAATAAACTGAGAACACGTTTGTTAGGGAATCACCATTTCCCCTCCTACCTCTCTTAATCTCCCACTTTGAAGTTCTGTAACCAATGAGAAAATCATCAGCATCATCATCATCATCGTTTAACGTCCGCTTTCCATGCTGGCATG
>NW_026319287.1:0-263 GCF_001194135.2 Octopus bimaculoides
TCATCATCATCATCATCATCATCATCATCATTATCATCATCGTCATTATTGTCAAGTCATCATCATCACCATCACCACCACCATCACTAAAACCACCACGTCCGTCACTACTACCACCACCACTGTCATCATCATCATCATCATCGTTGTCATCGTCACCATTTTCAAGTGATCTTCATCATCATCACCATCATCATCATCATCATTGTCAAGTCATCATCATCATTATCATCATTGTCATCATCATCATCATCATCATCATC
>NW_026319288.1:0-395 GCF_001194135.2 Octopus bimaculoides
CTGTCTGTCTCTTCTATCAATTTGTCTGTCTGTCTGTCTCATTTATCTGTCTGTTTGTCTTATCTATCTATCTATCTATCTATCTGTCTGTCTGTCTCTCTCATCTATCTATCTCATCTGTCTGTCTATCTACTTATCTCCCTTTTCATTCGCATACCACAACATGCACATACATGCATACACACACATCTACATACATGCATGTTCGCAATCACCTACACATACACACATGCACACACACTCATGCACATGCAAGCAACTTCACAGTTTGATACATACTTACACATACATAAATACATACAAGCATACATACGTATGT
Organism: Octopus bimaculoides; assembly: GCF_001194135.2. Lineage (NCBI taxonomy): Eukaryota > Metazoa > Mollusca > Cephalopoda > Octopoda > Octopodidae > Octopus > Octopus bimaculoides. Next base: position 320 of record NW_026319288.1, read on the forward strand.
ATATACATACATACATAAAATATAATACACACATATACAGATAATACATACATACTTTATAACAGACATACATAAA
>NW_026319289.1:0-205 GCF_001194135.2 Octopus bimaculoides
ATATATATATATATATATATACATGCTACTATACGTTGGACTCCTCATTCGCATAATCACCAAACCTGGAATTTAACTATAGTCTGTCCATAGCATTTACTCAGCATTACCTGACACATTTGGGTCTTATTGACACCATTACCTCTCATAACCTATATATATATAATATTTATGTATATACATACATATATATATATATATATAT
>NW_026319290.1:0-310 GCF_001194135.2 Octopus bimaculoides
TAGTAGTAGTAGTAGTAGTAGTAGTAGTAGTAGTAGTAGTAGCTGTTGTTCTTGTGGCGATGCTGTTACCGTTGGAGGTAGTGGGAGTGATGGATGGATTTGTAGTGGATGGATTCGTGGTAGAAGGATTGGTGGTGGAACAGTTAATGCGCTGATAGAGGTGGTCGTGGTGGTGAAGGCAAATCTAGTAAGGATTTACGGTGGAACCGTCGGTGGCGGTTATAGTAAAGATGGTAGTAGTAAAAGTAGTGACGGTGCTTGTAGTATTGGTGGCAGTGATGGCGGTAGTGGTGGTGGTGGTGGTGGTGTG
>NW_026319291.1:0-242 GCF_001194135.2 Octopus bimaculoides
TGCCGCTAAGCATTTTGCCCAGCATGCTAACGATTCTGCCAGCTCGCCGCCTTAAGCCTAGTACTTATTCTACCAGTCTCTTATGTCGAACTGCTAAGTTACCTGGATGTAAACACACCAACATTGGTTGTCAAGTGATGGTGGGGCAACACAGACACAAAAGCACAAACACACAAATATATATACACACACGTGTATATATATATATATATATATATATATATAAAAACAAAAGTAAATGA
>NW_026319292.1:0-381 GCF_001194135.2 Octopus bimaculoides
CCCTCTCACCACGACCAGCAGCACGAACGTATCCGGATTTCAGGATATATGTTGGAACTGATAACTGCTATTATCTTTTACTAAGGATATTCTTTACTTCTATGAGGATGAAACTGTTAATTACTAATATCTTTTATTAAGGATACCCCTTAATTCGTTCTCTCTGAAGACGATATAGTTGGATTACATAGAAATCTTTGTTCAATGACCTATGCCCCATACGCACACCAATCTTAGAAAAAGATAAAGAATCTTTAGGCATTATTTCTTAATCCCTTATTTAATCTTCTCTGCAATTTAGTGTGAATTATAAATTACAGGCTCTAAAGTGATACCACATGTATTGCTTGTCCATTCTCTCTTGCTACCATATGTATATAT
>NW_026319293.1:0-1490 GCF_001194135.2 Octopus bimaculoides
TATATGTACACATATATATATATATATATATATGTATATATATATATATACAGGGACGTAAACACACCAGCATCCGATATCAAGTGATGTTAGGGGGAGAAATACAGACACACAAACATATACACGCACACACACATACATATACACGACGGGCTTCTGTCAGTTTCCGTCTCCCAAATCCACTCATAAGTCTATGGTTGGCTGAAGGCTATTGTAGAAGACACTTGCCCAAGGCGTCACGCAGTGGGACTGAGCCCAGAACCATGTGTATTTGTGTACATGTGTGTGTGTGTGTGTGTGTGTGTGTGTGTGTCTGAGCGCCCATGCGTGTGTGGAGACTGCCTGCACGAGTTTGCCTTGACATAGGGAAGGAGAATATAATAAATATAATATATAAAGAGCTGTAGAGAGCAGAGACTAGCCCGCTTAGACTAGACACTGCAACACGTGCATGTGCGCGCGCACACACACAAAAACCAGTCGTGTATATTACTTGCTGAAACTACATCTCATTACATCATACACAAATATCATAGAGGCGCACCCTCACTGTCTGTTTGAAACACACACACATACACGCACGCACGCACACACATACACGCACACACACACACAGACACACAACCTCGGACCAGACGTGTATTCAACGCACATATTCACAATAGCGTGCACCTATATGAAACAAGCACCCACGCGCATGAACGCAACACAAGCACAAGATGACACAACTTCGCTCTGACAAACAGCCAGTACAGACGCGTGCGCGCAACACAAACACAGTAGCGCGCATTTAAACGCGCACGGACACACACACACAAACACTCATAGCATACAAACATGCATGCGTACATACATGCATGTGTACATACATACATACATACATACATGCATACATAGATATTCTTTTGCGTACACGCGCACTGTACTTGGCTTCTCTCAGTTGCTTACTCCCTCGCCTCGTCCTTCTGTCTGCCTTCCTCTTTCTGTCTCTCTCTCTTTCTCTCTGTCCTCACCCTCTCTGTTTCATTCTTAGTACCTCTCTAATAAACGGCCCGAACAATTTGCCGGTAATATGCATAGCATAGACAACAGCAACAATAATAATAAAAAGAATAAAAAAACAACGACACCAGAGACTTCAACAGCAACATAAAAAGTGCCAGGCAGAATAAGAACTACAACAACAATACCAGACACAAGAACAACATCGAAAACACCACCACCACCAACAACAACACGCACATTTTTAATATATACTTCGAGCTTCAATGCTGGCAGCCAACGTTTATTTCTTTCTCGTCGCAAACAACAAACCAACGAAGATGTTAAATCAGTGGTAAAAGCTACAAGCGTTTTCTTTCGTCCGCTAAATATAAAACGCGAGCACTACGCGTGCGCGCAGACACACGCGCATTAACATTAACACAAACACACACGCACACACACACACACACGTGTGTGTATGGTTGTGTATGCTTGCATCTCTCTCT
>NW_026319294.1:0-514 GCF_001194135.2 Octopus bimaculoides
GTGTTTCGTTAATGAAAAATGTGGCCCCCGTTTTAAAAAAGATCCTTTCCTTCTTTCTGCCGGCTTTCTTTCTAGCTATCATTTTCCCCCCAAGTTCTTATTCATTTGTTTCTTTTATCCTTTGATTGCTTGTCTGTTTCTTTCTTTTTTAATGTCCATACCTTTACACCGTGAAATTTCACATACCAGCCACATGGATTTAAATCTACCTATCTATCTATCTATCTATTTATCTATCTATCTATCTATCTATCTATCTATCTATCTATCTATCTATCTATCTATCTATCTATCTAGCTAGCTAGCTAGCTAGCTATCGATATACATACACATAATGAATATATATCCGCAGTGTATATCTGTGCGTGTATGTTCATATATACATATTTGCATTTACTATATGCGTTTTAACTTGCCATTCTTTGTGTCTGATTTCCGTTTGCGCATTAACTCTACATTTTTTAATTATATCCATCTATCTATCTATCTATCTATCTATCTATCTATCTATCTA
>NW_026319295.1:0-342 GCF_001194135.2 Octopus bimaculoides
TGGTGCTCTAGCATGGCCACAGTCAAATGACTGAAACAAGTAAAAGAATACACACACAGGCATACGTGTGTGTGTGTGTGTATGGCGGGATGTCCCTGTATGTCTGTGTGTGTGTGTACATGATTGTGTCTCTTTGGCCTTTAAACATTGCATGATTGTTATTGAAATGAATATCATTCATTTCCAATATCCTGTGGAAACGTGTCTGGCTGATGTGGAAATATTACCTTACTTGGATAGTAGAAAAAAAAAATTGGCTTCAATAAACTCTGTCTGAGCTATGCAATCATGTACAAATTTTAAAAGAATGATGATCATATATATATATATATATATATATAT
>NW_026319296.1:0-416 GCF_001194135.2 Octopus bimaculoides
ATATATACATATATATATATACATATATATATACATATATATGTATGTATTTATGTATGTATGTAAACTGTGCATATCCTTATACAAAGTTTTGTTTGGATGCGTGTATATACACGCGAATATATGAAGCAATATATAGATATTCATCTAACAACTCACGGAGACACACACACACACATACACAAACAAACACATGAACAAAAACGTGTGCAACCACAAACCTGTCTATGCATAATACCCAAATTGAGTGTCGGTGCGACTATACAGAAACATGAATAAATATAGATGTATACATACACACCAACATTATACACACACACAGAAAGTGAAAGATAATGAAACAAAAACGCTTGGGATTGATATATAAAATATACATACATATACATGCATATATATGTATATATGTATATATATAT
>NW_026319297.1:0-556 GCF_001194135.2 Octopus bimaculoides
TTTATACGTATTACTTATTTATATATATTTATATATATATATATATATAAATTATTTATTTACACATATATTTATTTATTTATATATATTTCTTTATATTGATTTATTTATATATATATATATATTTATATATATTTATTTATATATATATATTTATTTATATATATATTTATTTATATATATATTTATTTATTTATATATTTTTTTCATTTTCATTTTAATTTTATCTAGTTTCAGCTCATGAGCCTTGGCCATGTTGGGGCACTGCCATTTGGTGTTGCTAGACAACTTTACTTCACGAATTTTACTTCAAGAATTGACATTTGGTGCGTGAGAGAGTTTGATTCAGCTGCCCTCATCTGCACCTCTTGCTGTGAAGTTGGTTCATCTGGGACAACTGAAAGGAAGAGATCCAGCCTTGTCTTGAAGACAGCTACATCCACCGCATGCAGGTCTCTCAGGTCCTTCGGGAGGATATCAAAGAGCTGTGGACCTTTGAAGCCCATGCTATTGCAGTATCTTGTCATACATCTTGATGGCAAATTTATTTATATAT
>NW_026319298.1:0-283 GCF_001194135.2 Octopus bimaculoides
GTGTGTGTGTGTGTGTGTGTGTGTGTGTGTGTGTGTGTGTATGATAATACGTATACATGATATATACAGACGCACACACAAACATAATTCATACATACATGCATTCATACATGCACACAGGAAGACAGACGCACTGATACACAGGCATGCATACATGCACACATACGTACGTACAATCGATCAATGAACAGTGGGAAAAAAAAATCTTAAAACATTTCTGAGAGTCTCCATTTGAGGCTCCATGGGGAGCATATTGCGCACGATCACACACACACACACACAC
>NW_026319299.1:0-300 GCF_001194135.2 Octopus bimaculoides
ATATGGTGACTGAAAGGATCAAAGGTACAAACCTGTGTTAAGTGAACGTAAAGGATTGGCATTCATGAATAATGTTCTGACAGGCAACAGTGCTAAGTCCCTTCCTGTGTGGATACTGAAGTAAGTTCTGGCATACTTAATTAATCGAGATTATAGCAGTACTGGGGAGAGGCAAACATTGTAGAACACTGCTTAACCAAACAAAATTCAAGGGTGATAAAGCAATACGAATATAGACGCACAAACACAAGGACACATATACATTTATGCATGTATATATATATATATGTATATATATAT
>NW_026319300.1:0-331 GCF_001194135.2 Octopus bimaculoides
AGGATTTTCTAGGTTTTTATAATCCCCGTGACTGCTCTTCGAAGACACTGGCTAAGATTATTCTAGATGTTTTTTGTCACCTAAACATTTCACTTGAATCAAAGTTATGCTGTTTTTCATTTGATGGTGCAAGTACCATAAGTGGAAACATTTCAGGTGTACAAATGCGATTGAAAAATTTGTTCCCAGGTACATATTTTGTACACTTTGGAAACCACTCTCTAGACCTTGTCCTCCAAGAAGTAAGTTTTAAGGTTACCTTTGTAGCTGATGCACTGAACTTTGTTAATCAATGCGCCATTCTTGTAAAAGAGTCACCAAAAAGAAAAGC
>NW_026319301.1:0-280 GCF_001194135.2 Octopus bimaculoides
GTGTGTGTGTATATTTATAAATATATAGATATGTGTGTGAGTGTGTGTATGTATATTTATATAAATATGTATGTGTATATTTATATAAATATGTATGTGTATATTTATAAGCATATGTAAATATGCATGCCTCTGTGTATGTATGTAGACACACACACATACATACACGCACATACATATATGCATATGTAATTACATACATACATAACGTGTGTACATACATACATAACGTGTGTACATACATACATGCATACATACATACATGCATACATACATACAT
>NW_026319302.1:0-516 GCF_001194135.2 Octopus bimaculoides
GTGTGTATGTGTGTGTGTGTGTGTGTGTATGTGTGTGTGTGTGTGTACGTTTGTACACACCAGCATATGAGTACATGTACATTTATCTATAAGAAAAAAAAATCAAACATACCACTTATATAAGATAATGCATTTATTGTGTTTTAAAGGCGACGAAGTGCAAAGACGGTACACTTAAGAGATCTTTACATTTTGATCAATTAAGGATGAAATTTTCAAGCAATAATCCTAATAAAATGCATTTAGGTCTGTAAAAATGCACTCACTCGCTCTGTTGTATCTATCTATCTGTCTATCTGTCACTCTTTCTCTATATATATACACACACATATATATGGTAGTTTGTATGTGTTTGTATGGCGGAATGTATGTATGTATATCACATACAAGCCACGTACAAATGTACGGATACGCATAAGTGAATCATGTTCATTTAAGCGAGAAACTGTAACAATCCTTGCAGAAGAAATTTGCATGAACCTTAATTATCTTTGTAATCTTATGTAGGTGCATATA
>NW_026319303.1:0-521 GCF_001194135.2 Octopus bimaculoides
AAGCCGATATATTTATAAAGAGCATTCATCAATACTTCGATCTTTTTATACAAAGAAAATTTCTGAAAAAAATATGGCAAAATATTTCTTCTGCATGATGGAATTAGCAGCAACAATTTCAAGTCTTTGCTGTCTGGAATATAGAGGAGATGATTGCTTTACAGGTTAATTAAGCTTGGATAACTTTACAAAGGAGTGGACAGTTTTCACATCCTGATTTACATATTAAACAAGATCTCAGATAAAAGAAGCAACATTAAATTATTGCCTGAAAATAGAGACTCAATTGAACAAAAATATATTCATAGAAATGAAAAAAATGCTATCTTTGTGATATGTATGACGAATTATTCTCTCATGATGAATCATTTAACTACACCAAAAAACCCTTATACAAGAGAGAAACCTTATCATTGTAATATCTGCAGTAAATCATTCTCTAAAAGTGTTGCCTTAACTAAACACAAGCGTACACATACAGGGCAGAAGCCATATCATTGTGATATCTGTGGTAAATCATT
>NW_026319304.1:0-356 GCF_001194135.2 Octopus bimaculoides
CGAGGAGGTTTCCACCTCCTCGACTTCCTCCGTCTCTCCCTCCACTGGGGAGACGGGGGTAACAACATTTGTTAACTGTTCCAGGACCTAACTCTGGTCCTGGTGACAGTCGTTCTTGAAATGACCGGGCTTCAGACACCGATGGCACTTGGATTTACGTCCCTCAAGAATTACCGGATATTTCTGGCCGGCCATCCTCAAAAAATCTGGAAATACCAGATCCTTAGCTGATTGGGTCCACAAGGTCAAAACCGCTTTTGCCCCAACTCAATCAGCTGTAGGTAAAATTTTCACATTTAAGAGCTTGGCTCCACTGCCACCCAGACCCCGTCGGATTGTATCCTCTATCCAATCAG
>NW_026319304.1:366-543 GCF_001194135.2 Octopus bimaculoides
TTTTCACATTTAAGAGCTTGGCTCCACTGCCACCCAGACCCCGTCGGATTGTATCCTCTATTCAATCAGGTTCTATACCGGGTGGCAGCCTACAGATCCAAGCTCTAGTTTATTTCTTCCCACAGTATGTGGGAAGAAACAGAATTTTTTTCCCTTCTAAGGGCTGGCTCGCAAACT
>NW_026319305.1:0-300 GCF_001194135.2 Octopus bimaculoides
GAAAGCACACCACAAACAGCGCTATAGAAAAGCAGCTAGCGTGGTCTGATCAAGTCAAACATAACACATATCTAACGTTGTTCTACTAGTGTTTGTGATGAGCATCGACTGTGGAGAAAATGCATTACCTCCAGATTTCTCATAGGGTCCTATAAGATATGTCAGTGTATGGTGGGATATATGCAGCTTGGTGTATAAGTTGTATGTGTTGAATATGTGCTTGTGAGTAAGCATTGTCGTTCAACCTACAACCTGCATGTTTAGGAGGCAACAAAAGCGACGATATACATACAATCATAC
>NW_026319306.1:0-373 GCF_001194135.2 Octopus bimaculoides
TGTATTTATATATATGTATGTGTGTGTATATGTTTGTGTGTCTGTGTTTGCCGCCCCACCATCGCTTGACAACCGATGGTGGTATGTTTACGTCCCTGTAACTTAGCAGTTCGGCAAAAGGGACTGATAGAATAAGTACTAGGCTTACAAAGAATAAGTCCTGGGTCGATTTGCTCGACTAAAGGTGGTGCTCCAGCATGGCCGCAGTCAAATAACTGAAACAAGTAAAAGAGTAAATAAGTATAAATCATTTATTCTTATTTATTTATTTATTTATTCATATGATTGTAATTAATAAATAGATCTAGCTAATGTTTGTCAGCTAATTATCTTCTCCATTTTCTTCCTTGCCTTATAAATTCTGGTTAAACTT
>NW_026319307.1:0-573 GCF_001194135.2 Octopus bimaculoides
CCATGCTAGCATGGAAAGCGGACGTTAAACGACGATGATGATGATCATAGCATATCTCTTGTGTCTTGTCTCTTGAGATTAGAGACTCGGTTCTTTTAGTCTCTCTCAGACATTCATCTGTTACAATGAGGTAATAATAAAACAGTAACTACATCATGTATATAATTATTATACAGTATATTTTGTTGTATATATATATAAATTTGTGTGTATGTCTATAAAAAATGCTACAACAACTATATATGATAATAATGAAATTTCTATTTCTGTCTGTTACAGCGAGAAAATCCAATTTACAAAGTTCCAAAGTCAACATATATGAATCCATTATACGGGGGTAAAAAATCATACCCAGAATAGCAATATTTCTGGCTCTTCCATGTGATGGTGTTCTACCTCCCTACACTTGTTGTAATTCTGCTTTCAACGTTAAGCAGAAATGGAAAATATAATTTTGTGATGGAGAGAGTTGACACATGTAATTTATAATCATCTGATTATACCACTTTCATTGCTTCCAATGGTACATACATACATATATATATATATATATATATATATATATTTACATAT
>NW_026319309.1:0-226 GCF_001194135.2 Octopus bimaculoides
AATACTTTATTTTGAATAACACTCATTGAATAATTTACTTCGGTGTATGCTGCAACAAAATGACAATAGAATGATGATTTTAACTAAATATCTTCTCAGACAGTGATGGCCTGTATAAGATGAATGATGAGAGAGAAAGATGCGTGATTGAACAAACGAAAGAAAGTATCACTCAATACATTTGGTTTTATGTGTCCATGAAATTTCAAGTCCTGTGAAGCTGAGT
>NW_026319310.1:0-552 GCF_001194135.2 Octopus bimaculoides
TACTACTGCCATTTATATTATTATTCAAATTCTCATTCCTACCTGTTTCTAGAGAAAGTATTTTAAGGTTATGTGCTGCTATTATCTGTGCTATGTTCCAAGTATTTGAAAATCCAAATCTAATTATATGTGTGTTTATAATCTTACCATAGTGTGAGCTCCTTGGGAAGTGTCTACCTATCACTTCTCTAAACTTAGCTATCAGATTACTCCTGATATTTCTCCCAAATGGGATTATGAGCCAGATTTTATTATCCTTATTATTATCCTCATGGTTATTAATATTGTTTTTAAAGAATTTTAAGTTACCTATGTTGTGTTTATGGGGGTACCTTGGTTTATTTAGTTTATTTACTTTGTGTTTATTCCTATTATTATTAGTACGAACGGACCCGGGTTTCAGGGTTATTTCCCTTCGTCAGCGTCCGATAGCTACCAACCTTCGATGAGAGATATAAATTCTTGGCAAACTTATGTATATTTTTCCAGTGAAATTCTTCATTGATATCGAGAAAGTGAAAACAAGCAATGTTAATTCTCTAAATGAAGTAT
>NW_026319311.1:0-382 GCF_001194135.2 Octopus bimaculoides
TACATACATATATATACACATATATCTATACATATATCCGAATAGATGGCTTGATGTCAACATAATACATATATCATTTATATGTACATATTTGTATGGACTTTATACGTGTATGTATGTGTGTGTATTTGTGTGCATATGTGTGTGCGTGCATCATTATACGTCTCTGTACGCGCGTGTATATATGTGTGTATATATAATCAAACATTCTCAGAACAACATGTCCTCCCTCCCTCCTTGTGTATCTCTGTCGAGTTAAGCGCATCCTTTATTTAGATGTGACAAGTGGAGGTAATTCATCCTCACTATCCACGTATTTACGTAAATGCGTATATAACATGATGTATGAAATATCACAGCTGCTATCTGTGTATACATTCTC
>NW_026319312.1:0-500 GCF_001194135.2 Octopus bimaculoides
TGGAGTGTTATGAAGAGGAAGATATATGAATATGGACGGCAGTTTTCAACGATATGCGCTCTGGGATGCTGCTGACAGTACTACACTCGATAAAGTCAATGGATAAACGCGTCAGGGATGTTCTCTCATATGGAGGTTCATATTTCCATCATTAAGAAATTTACGACGTCATGTTTCTTGTAATGTTTCCATTCAAACATGATTATATTCCTTATAAAGTCGGTTATGGTTATATTTGTTGCTGAAAGTTAATCGTCACATTAAATAAATGTTTGTTTTTGCATAATTATCATTATATTAGACATACCTAGGACGGTAAAAATGATGCCTGTTAACAAAATTGGTCGTTGTTTCTTTACGTGCAGATGGGTCTTATCATCATGCAGTGAAAAATATCTGGATTCGAACGAATAAATACTGTTATTGTGAAAGAACTGATCTGGTTAGTAATTCATACTAGAAATAAAGTGTCAAACCCAATAACCATCAGAAATGTCTGA
>NW_026319313.1:0-583 GCF_001194135.2 Octopus bimaculoides
CTATCTATCTATCTATCTATCTATCTATCTATCTATCTCTGTCTGTCTATTTATCTATCTGTCTGTCTGTCTTTCTGCCTGTTTGCTTGTCTGTATGTGTGTATATGCATAGATACACACACACACATATATATACATACACATACATGCATATATGTGTGTATATATGCATACACACACATCGTTATAGATATTACACACACATAAATACAGGAATGTATCTATGTGTATACATGCATGTGTCTGAATCTACGTACATAAAAACATACGTACATACATACATACATATGTATATATGTACATACATACATGCATACGTATATACATATTTGTATCTACGCGTATACAATATTCATCTCTCTACGTATCTGTCTATCTACCTATCCACATACACACATACACGCGCGCACACACACACATGCACACATGCGCACGCGCACACGTGCACGAGCGCGTGCACACACATGCACCTGCGCACACACGCACACACACTCCATCCATCCATCCATCCATCCATCCATCTATCTCAGTTTGATATATATATATATACATATATATATATATATATATATGTATATATATA
>NW_026319314.1:0-644 GCF_001194135.2 Octopus bimaculoides
CACACACACACACACACATATATATATATATATATATTTATATGGGGTCATCCCATAAATAATGCGATACGCTTGCATGAACTTGAAGTTAAAGGGGGACGGGATTAACTACCTGCATCTGCTTGCTATAGAATCAGGTAGCAATTTTAACTTAGTGAATTTTAACATTGAAGATTGCAGTTCGATTTTAACAGTTATTTTTTTAAAGCTATAGTGGGAGTAACAAAGGAGAATATTCGGCATATTTTGGTTTATAAGTTCAATAAAGGCAACGAATATTAATGCAGTATAAGGGGATCGGACAATAAACATAAGCCAGTGTCAACGGTGGTTCCAGAAATTTCGTGCCGGAAACTACAGCCTAGAAGACGAGTCTCCTCTTGGAAGATGAGCTCGACAAGGACGTACTGTAAACCCTGGTGGAGCAAAGCTCCTTTGTAACTATTGAGGAACTAGCAGAGAAACTTGGATTTGGTCATTCAACTATTCATCGACACTGGTGTGCGATCGGAAAACGAGCATCTTTGTTTTCAAGACGAAAGGTGCTCTTCTATTGGGATAATGCTCAGCTACATACAGCGAGGAAGACATTCCAAAAGATGGAGCAACTTGAATGGGAAGCGATGTCCCGCCCACCATATTCG
>NW_026319315.1:0-204 GCF_001194135.2 Octopus bimaculoides
TAATAATAATAATAATAATAATAATAATAATAACAATAATTGTAATAATAGAAATGTCAATAAAGAGAAAAATAATACTTGGATAAATAACAGTTATTAGAACCTTCGAATAAAGAATAATAATAATAAGTATAAGTTAAGAAAGTAGCAAAATAAAAAATCCCAGCAATGGTTGAGAAGCTCAGGACTCAAAGCAGAGACTGA
>NW_026319316.1:0-600 GCF_001194135.2 Octopus bimaculoides
TAAAAGATTCCCATGTATCACACACTGATATTTCAGAGCATAAAAAAAACAACAGTATCTGCCGTTACTAGATTGATTTTCGTTCGTATTGTAGTAACCTCAACGTACAATAAGAGCAAGAAAATAGCTACTCGTTAATCTAAGCAAATTCACAATGCAATAACATATATCTAAACACAACGCTTGTATCGAAAATGGCGGTATATTTTCATTTTGCTTTTTCTTAAATCACAATATTCGAGTATCATAATATTATACAAACACATAAAATCTTTAGTGCCGCGTTGAAAATAACTTACAGTATTTGCTCAAATTCCTTAAAGGAAAATTTCAAATGACGCTGAAATGAAGGTTGTCATTGGAATGGAAAAAAGGATTTAGTGAAAAATTCTGATTAATATAATTACATTAATGGCTGCTGTTTCGTGTATGTTAGAAAACAATTTTAAGCGACAGAACATTGTGTTACTTAGAATTTGAGGAGCATCATAATAAAACTTAGGAGTATTTCTCCATGATTACTTCCACTCTATTATGAAATTCCAGTGAGACACCACACATACACACGTATATCATTTATATGTATATGTATATATATAT
>NW_026319317.1:0-648 GCF_001194135.2 Octopus bimaculoides
AAAAAGTCAACAGACAACATATTCTCAATATAAAATAGTGTACATTTAAATACAAGAGAAGCTGCCTTCAACAGGCAGCTTTACATGCTAGAAGAAGCAGTCAAAACGACCAAAACCACATTTAAGAGCAATTCCGAAGGAAATGAAAAATAAAAACTTTTACCTTGTTATTTTTTTACGGTCGTACATAAATTTCAAATTTTATTTAGCAACTAAAATAATTTGCTAGGCGAAATTCTCATCAGCGACCCCAACATAACATTAACATATAATTAAGAGACAAATGACACGTGTCTCACCGTTATATATTATAATTTTTCAAATTCAACGCGCAAGCGCTGTTTCAGCCGGTTGATAAAAATTTCACCTAGCAAATTATTTTATTTGCTAAATAAAATTCGAAACATAGGTACGACCGTAAAAAAATAACAAGGTAAAAGTTTTTATTGTTCATTTCCTTCGAAATTGCGCTTAAATGTGGTTTTGGTCGTTTTGACGGCTTGTTCTAGCATGTAAAACTGCCTGTTAAAGGCAGCTACCCTTGTGTTTAAATGTACCCTATTTTATATATATTAGGTTGACCTCGGGGGCTACTTGTAAAATGTTGCCCAATACAACCTGATGCATAGTCGACGTGCCGATATATAT
>NW_026319318.1:0-239 GCF_001194135.2 Octopus bimaculoides
CAGTCATATTTTTGCATGATGGTAAATTCAGAGATAATTTTCGATACTGTAAATAATAGAAATGATGTAAGCCATGTAAACAATGATTGGCGTCTTTGTTTTAAACAGAGTTTTCCTACATTTAACGTTACTAAATAGCTGTAAACATAAAATATGCGACAAAGAAAATTGTACAATGCAGTAAACCGGAAAACGTGTATTCATGTATTGTTATAATGATTCTACAGCACTTATACTGA
>NW_026319319.1:0-530 GCF_001194135.2 Octopus bimaculoides
GAGACGAGATGGTCTATCGTTTCTTCAAATATGTTGCAGAAACTGTATTTAGGACCAGAACCGTTTTGAAGAATGTTTGTCCAGTAGCATTTGGTAAGCAAGCTTTAATCAATTGCCGCTAATATGAAACCTTCAGTCACTGTTTTCGGCCCTGAACTTCTCAGCCACTGATGTGTTGTTTCTTGGTCTACATCAGGATTTCGGCTTCGAACTATATACTGTCCATGCAAAGTCTTCTGGATCCACCACTCCTCAATTTGTTTCTGCCTGTTCTTTTTTGCAGTTTGCTTGATCCGTTTTGCTTGTTTGATGGCAGTGGTTTCACGTTCTTCATCTAATTCAGGGTTAATGCCAAGTTCCCTGGCAAATTTACAAGCTTCCTTGACAATAGAATGTGATTTTTTATTTGCTGCTTTCGTGTTAGCACAACGCGCGAAATATCACGAGCAGGAGCGATCGGTTTTGGGGTTGTTTCCGCTTTTGTTTTTGTTTTCTTTTTTTGTTGTTTCCTTCTCTAATTTAGATAAGAA
>NW_026319320.1:0-242 GCF_001194135.2 Octopus bimaculoides
TGTAAATGGATGACCCTGCGACGGATTAGTTTCGCGAACAGAGGAAATGTTGATCCGTTCGCCTTCCCCGCGGAGTGGCATCATTCAGAAGCAAAAACGATGCGAAGCGCATTGTGACTAGCGGTGCCTGTTAGACAATGTGATCACATGATATATATATATATTATATATATATTTGTATATGTATATATATGTATATATATATATATCTGTATGTGTGTGTGTGTGTGTGTATATATATA
>NW_026319321.1:0-702 GCF_001194135.2 Octopus bimaculoides
AGAGACAGAAGAAGCAACAACAACGAAAAAAAAGAAGGGAGAAAGCAAAATGAAAGAAGAGAGTAAACATAATATTAAACGGTGATTAGCGGCATTTCCAATCCAAACAAGAACTTTGAGCCTCTTAGATTTGTATTTTATTGCCTTTTAACAGGTTTCGCAAACCTAACAGAGCATAACGTTGACCAATTCCTTTGCCTCGATGATATCACATTAATCTCAGTGCTCTTTTAACGCTAGAATTTCTCTTTCAAGGCCTTCAAGCAAATAAAGAAATCTGTCACCATTGCTGTCGTCGAAATCGTCGTCGTCGTCGTCGCCGCCATTTTTGTTTAGCCCTAAATCGCTCCTAATTGAGTAGATCTAACTATAATCCAAAGATATTCCATTCGTGACCACCCCATTTTTTTGTTAAAAGCCTCTAAGGTTGAATTACTGCATTACCCAATGGATCCTTTCTCTGTATTTTTGTTTTAAAGACGGTGTAATTTTTGGGGGGATATTTAGCTGCAATTTTTAGCAGATTTTAAACTTCAGGTACAGACGTAATCAAACGCGGGCAGGGTTGTATAGTTATTAAGTTTGCTTCCCAAGCATGTGGTCTTGGGTTCAGGTCCACTGCGAGGAACCTTGGCCAAACGTCTTCTACTATAGCCACAGGCTGACCAAACATATATATGTTCATACATACATACATATATA
>NW_026319322.1:0-679 GCF_001194135.2 Octopus bimaculoides
TATATATATATATATATATATATCTACACATACATATATATATATACAAGCATGGAAAAATTGATGTTGAATAATGATGAAATTCACACACACACACACATACACACACATATAACAATAATCCTTGGATGGAACTTATAAGCATTTAATGCATCGTAATAATAGAATAGGAGCTTTATTTGCATATTCAAAATGTCTCTCATAAACAAATTTAAAAGATATATATATATATATATATATATATACATATATATACTCTCTTTTACTTGTTTCAGTCATTTGACTGCAGCCATGCTGGAGCACCGCCTTTAGTCGAGCAAATCGACCCCAGGACTTATTCTTTGGAAGCCTGGTACTTATTCTATTGGTCTCTTTTGCCGAACCGCTAAGTTACGGATATGTATATATTTCTTTGTCTTCTTTTTGATTTGCATCAGTCATTTGACTGCGACCATGCTGGAGCACTGCCTTTAGTCGAACAAATCAACCCTAGTACTTATTCCATCAATCTCTTTTGCCGAACCACTAAGTTATGGGGATGTAAACACACCAACATCCGTTGTCAATTGATGGTGGGGGACAAACACAGACACATAAACACACACACACACACACACACACACAACAGACTTCTTTCAGTTTCCGTCTCCCAAATCCACTCACAAGGCTTTGGTTGGCT
>NW_026319323.1:0-1215 GCF_001194135.2 Octopus bimaculoides
GTACTTCTATGAGAAGTGTTCTTCATTTTAACTAAAGTTACTCATGTACAAGAGTAGGTACCGACAACTACCAAAATGTATTCTAATCGAAAAAAGCAAAATGGAGGTTAAAAAATCTGCACCAATGATGCACTACAACTGTGTGCACAGTCTATCAAAGGGTTACTCACTTTAGCCAGCTGATTGGACAGGAGCAATGTGAAAGAAGCGTTTTGCTTAAGAACACAGTGCATCACCTGGCTCAGGACTTGAAACCACAATCTTATAATCATGAGTTCAACACCCTAACCACTAAGCTGTGCACCTCCACTAGTAGTGATTTTGGCAGTCGTAAATGATGATGGTGAACATGATTATGGTGATGATGGTTGTGGTGATGTTGATGCCCTTCCAACCACTCTGCAGAGGGGACTCAATACTTTTTACATGGCACTAGCACAGGTGAGGTTAGTTTTGGGCAGGATTTCTATGCAGCTGGGTATCCTTGCAAAAGCCAACCACTTTAAAGTGTGGACTGGGTGCTTTTTACGGGACACCAGCACTGGCAGGGTCATCAAGTAACTAGCAAAACAAGGAATTATGAGAGGGGCAGGGACATTTGTGGAGGAGAACTCATGTCAGAGGATGAAAGGTTAGAAGGTGAGAAGGAAAGAGATTGGTAGAAACAAGCTTCTTGCTATAATGGACGGGGCATTGGAGGAGGTATCTGGTATCAGATGATGAGAGGTTAGAATGTGACAGAGAAATAAGGGTACAGAAATAGGTGTGTTGCTATAGAAAAGGTACATGGTTACCCAGTGTGAGAGAGAGAGAGTGTGGGGTGAGAAGAGAGAGACAGTGCAACCAAGAATGAGGGCAGAATTAGGTATGCTGCTGCGGAGGAGATACATGGCTACCCAAAGGGAAGAGCGAGTGAAGAGAGAGAGAGAGAAGAAAACAGCAAAAATATAAGACAGAACAGGAGAGAGATGGTGAAGTGGCAGGGTGTACTCACAAGAAACAAGGATCACTAGGTTATGGGCATGTAAACTTACCAGCACCTGTTGTCAAGTGGTAATGGAGACAAACAGACACAAGCACACACACAGATTATGACAGGCTTCTTTCAGTTTCCCTTTACAAAATCCACTCACAAGGCTTTGATTGGCCTAAGGCTAAAGTAGACGACACTTGCCCAAGGTATCACACAGTAGAACTGAACCCAGAACCATGCAA
>NW_026319324.1:0-482 GCF_001194135.2 Octopus bimaculoides
TCAACTGGAACTCTCGACGTCGTAAGCGACAGAGTGCCAACAACAACATTCAATGGTTATATGTTAGTTATATGATGGTTATACAGTGGTTATACTGTCATTATTCTGTGTTGGTTATTCAGTAATTATACAGTGGTTATACAATGGTTATACTGAGGTTATATGTTAGATATATGATGGTTATACTGTGGTTGTATGTTAGTCATATGATGGTTATACTGTGGTGGTTATACAAAAGGTTATACTATGGTTACATGTTAGTCATATGATGGTTATACTGTAGTTTTACAGTGGTTATACTGTAGTTGTATTGTGGTTATATGGTGGTTGTACTGTTATTACACTGTGGTGGTTATTCAGTGGTTATACTGCTGAAGGCATGTGGTTCAGTAGTTAGAGCATTGGGCTCACAATCATGAAGTGGTGAATTTGATTCCTAGACCAGGCTGTGTGTTGTATTCTTGAACAAGACACTTTATTTC
>NW_026319325.1:0-229 GCF_001194135.2 Octopus bimaculoides
CCTCTGTACAGCTTGGTTTCATAAATAACAGAAATGACACCTGATTTTATTCAATAATAATCAATTTTATCTCAATTACCCTTAGAAAAACGACTACCCATGAATTATATGAATTTCTCCTTGTTTACAGAAAAATCCATGAAATATAGGTGGGTTCCTATTCTGATTATGTGGTATTAAAAAAAAAACGAAGTTCATTTTGATAAGGTTCTGCAACAAGAAGCGCTGG
>NW_026319326.1:0-246 GCF_001194135.2 Octopus bimaculoides
TATATACATGTATATATATAAACACACACACATAATATACATACATACATATTATATATATATATATATATATTCATATGCCCAAACGTACACACGTTCAAAGGTGCATATATGTACATAGATGCACACAGTAGTGAGACAGGAGACAGATCAGAAAGAATGAGGGAAGAACGAATGAATGGATGAAAGAAACGAAAGCAGGAAGAAAAAAAGAAAGAAAGAAAGAAAGAAAGAAAGAAAGAAAGA
>NW_026319327.1:0-204 GCF_001194135.2 Octopus bimaculoides
TAAGACCGTGAGGACTCTCTATATTTATAGGCATAACAAAACAAAAGTGTGCAACTTTTTAATTGTTGTCTTCATTTACGCTCTAACATAATGAAACAACAACAACAAAAACAACAAGAACTACTACTACTACTATTACTACTACTACCCGTTTCTCCTTCCTCTCTTTTTATAACCCTTTCTCGTTTGTTTTTGTCAACATTG
>NW_026319328.1:0-201 GCF_001194135.2 Octopus bimaculoides
TCCTTATTTTTTAAAAACATTTTCTAGAGCAATACTATGTGAAAAACCAAATATATGACACCCTCGGCATAACACCAACATGAATTTCTAACTTGCTGTCTCTTGAGGTCTCTGGGTGAAATTTGGAATAAACTTGTACAAATACAAAGTAAAAGTCAAACATATAATAATAATAACTCTATTATTCATTACACACAGTTA
>NW_026319329.1:0-221 GCF_001194135.2 Octopus bimaculoides
ATATTGTATAATGTAGTTCTAAAATACACTACTAAGATAATGGAGTAATGTTAAACTGTGAGGCGATCTTTCGAACTTTGTATATATAAGACGACGGACAAAGTTAAACACTGAATCAAAGTGAAAGATAACGTTTTCACAGCATTCGTTTAAATGCTTTAGACATCCCTATCTCGTACAAATGTTATATTTTAGTTTAGCAAAATTAAAGTAAGAAATAA
>NW_026319330.1:0-288 GCF_001194135.2 Octopus bimaculoides
ACGAAAGAAGGAACGCACGAACTAACGAACGAAGGAACGAACGTACTAACGAACGAAGGAACAAATGAACTAACGAACAGACGAATCAACTGACGAACACTCGCAAGCACGCAAAAACGAACGAACGAACGAACGAACGAAAGATCTTACGAACGAACGAACGAACGAACATACGAACATACGAACGAACGTACGAACGTACGAACGAACGAACCAATGGAAGAACGTACGCACGCATGAACGAACAAACGAACGTACGTACGAACGATCATACGTACGAACGAACGA
>NW_026319331.1:0-117 GCF_001194135.2 Octopus bimaculoides
TGATGATGATGATGATATATGTGCGTATATATATGATATATACATATATAATGTGTGTATATATATGATATATACATATATAATGTGTGTATATATATATATATATATATATATATA
>NW_026319331.1:133-368 GCF_001194135.2 Octopus bimaculoides
ATATATATGATATATACATATATAATACGTGTGTATATATATAATACGTGTGTATATATATAATACGTGTGTATATATATATGATATATACAGATATAATACGTGTGTATATATATGATATATACACATATGCGTGTGTGTATATAATAAAAAAAATATATGTGTATATATGATGTATATGATTTGCGGTTCGGCAAAAGAGACCGATAGGATAAGTACTAGGCTTACAAAGAAT
>NW_026319332.1:0-242 GCF_001194135.2 Octopus bimaculoides
TATATATATATGTATATGAACAAACATACAATCACACACACACACACAAATATATACACATATATATATATATGCATACACATACACACACAAGCATACACACAAATATATATATACTCATCATATAGGACTGATAAAAAAATATTGAATGCTTTCTGCAATTCACTTAATTCAGTGAAAATTATATGTGAATCAACATCTGTTAAAATCCCTATTTGAAGACAAAATTAAAAAAAAAAAAA
>NW_026319333.1:0-306 GCF_001194135.2 Octopus bimaculoides
AATGAGGGACCACCAAAAAGAACTGTGGTCCCGCACTGGGGACCACTGTATGCAGTGAGGGACGACCAAAAAGGACAGTGGTCCTGCACTGCGTTCACTGGTCCCCAGTGCAGGACCACTGTCCTTTTTGGTGGTCCCTCACTGCGTACAGTGGTCCCCAGTGCGGGACGACAGTTCTTTTTGGTGGTCCCTCATTTCGTTCACTGGTCCCCAGTGCGGGACTACTGTTCTTTTTGGTGGTCCCTCACTTCGTTCGCTGGTCCCTAGTCCGGGACCACTGTTCTTTTTGGTGGTCCCTCACTGCGT
>NW_026319334.1:0-307 GCF_001194135.2 Octopus bimaculoides
TGAACCGTAATCATCAGAATCGTATACAGAGTTGCCCACCGCCATGGGTGTCCGTGCATATGGTTCTGCTAATCACAGCTTAATGGTAAAATTCAAAAGTCTTCGTTTTGGCGCGGTAATTCCAGGAATATATCCGCAGAAAATATTTACTGCGTCTTATATATTCAGTATGAGAACATGGGCAATGGGTAAAATATTATTATAAAATCTGGTAATTAGTCATATATTAATTAATATCGATTAAGCTGTAATTAGCTGAACCATATGCACGCGCACCAATGGCGGTGGGCAACTCTGTATACGATTC
>NW_026319335.1:0-638 GCF_001194135.2 Octopus bimaculoides
GGGGGCGGGGAAGAAAAAAAACTAACACATTTATGAAATAATGAAAATAGATATTTCTAATATGTTTGCAGTCATTTGTCTAATTACAGTTTTGTCTCTTTCATCCCGTTACAATATCTCTGTGCAGAATTTCGCTTTCTCTCATTTAGCATCTTTGTTTATTGTATATTTTTTTCAGCATCTTCTTCTTCTCTCTCTGGATGACTGCATCTTATTCCATACCTCTTTCCTCTCTCTCTCTCTATCTCTCTTTCTTCTCTCTCTCTCTTTCTTCTCTCTCTCTCTCTTGTTCTCTCTTTCTCTCTCTCTCTCTTGTTCTCTTTCTCTCTGTCTCTCTTGTTCTCTCTTTCTCTCTCTGTCTTGTTCTCTCTTTCTCTCTCTCTCTTGTTCTCTCTTTCTCTCTCTCTCTTGTTCTCTCTTTCTCTCTCTCTCTCGTGCTCTCTTTCTCTCTCTCTCTCTTGTTCTCTCTTTCTCTTTCTCTCTCTCTCTTTCTCTCTCTCTACCTTTCTCTCTCTCTTTCCTCTCTTACTCTTCCTCTCTCTCTTTCACACTCTTCTTCTCTCTCTTTCTCTCTCTCTTTCACACTCTCCCTCTCTCTCTCTTCCTCTCTCTTCCTCTCTCTCTCTTCCTCTCTCTCT
>NW_026319336.1:0-208 GCF_001194135.2 Octopus bimaculoides
ACATATATGCATATATAGGACGGGCTTTTTTTCAGTTTCCGTCTACCAAATCAACTCACAAGTAGTAGTAGAAGACACTAGCCCAAGGTGCCACGCAGTGGGACTGAACTCAGAACCATGTGGTTCGTAAGCAAGCTGCTTACCACACAGCCACTCCAACGCCTATATCTATCTATCTATCTATCTATCTATCTATCTATCTATCTAT
>NW_026319337.1:0-415 GCF_001194135.2 Octopus bimaculoides
ATATCACAAAGAAGAAATCACCAAGAAAAAAGAAAAAGAGAGAGAAACATATATATAATTTATTAATAATGCTGCAAAGCATTAAAAAAAAACTGTTACTCAGAGTTCCCGTTCGTCGGACAGTTTTGGTTGAGAATTGAACAAAAATAAGGTTTTATTTATATTTATAAATATACAATTATGTTGATTGATACACATTTAAAATTGGTCCTTTTCAACTAATGGTCTTTTTAATAACCGGCTGTATGAAATTAAAATTTACGATTTAAAATCATACTATTTAAAATCGAAGAAAACCTTAAATCAAAAATTAGCCTTAAGTACAAGGAAAAATCAAGCATACTCTGGGTAAATTAATTAATGGTAAAATAAATTTAAACTAAAAAGATATCTCCGTTTAAAATAATAATATTTA
>NW_026319338.1:0-220 GCF_001194135.2 Octopus bimaculoides
TCCGTTGGACAAGAAGTGAAGAAGAGAAAAGAAAAAAGAAAAAAGGGGAAAGAAAATTCAGAGTATAGAATTAGGAGACGGTAGGATAATATAAATCCGATAAAAATTGGGGAGGAATGTTATGTAATAAAAAGGCATTATAAATAGGGTTAATCTTGTGTATACCCACGTAAGCACATACATAAACACACATGCATACATAAACGTGCAAACACACAAA
>NW_026319339.1:0-268 GCF_001194135.2 Octopus bimaculoides
ACATACATACACACAGAAAGATCATACATACATGCATACACTCAGGCATACATACAGACAGGCATGCATGTATACATACATGCAAACAAACATACAGACAGACAGACAGACCGACAGGCATGCATACATACATGCATTCATACATAAATTAATACATACATACAGACATACTTACATTCATAAATACATACATACATACATTCTTACATACACATACGTACATTCATACATACATTCATACATACATTCATACATACATTCATACATA
>NW_026319340.1:0-524 GCF_001194135.2 Octopus bimaculoides
TATGTATGAATGTATGTATGTATGTATGTAGGTACGTATGTATGTATGTAATTTCTTGTTGTTGCAATATAGCCCCAGGTTAGCTTCGGTCAGGCAAATAGACCTAACTAATCTTATAGCAGTAATACAAAGTCGTCCACACGAACCAGACGACAAGATCTCACGCACAGATCTTATTACTCCAGATATATCATACTGCTTCCTACCGTTAGATGCAGAGATTTCTCACATAGGATAATGTGACAATTAAGGTATGTTCTCCCCAACCCTTTCTCTCTTTCTCTCTCTTTCTCTATCCAGCCTCCATTACTGGCTTATCTGTTTATTAATTGCTAGTCAGACACCAGTAATTAATTGTAAAAATAATTAAGTGAAAAAAGAAAAGAAAGATAAAACAACATAAGAAAATATTGTTAAAGATTCCATGTTCCGTAAATAACAGTTGGCCAGGTGAAGATTGAAAGAACTGCTGTTTAACAGGACTTCCTTCCAACAAAAGTAACGTTTGTTTGTTTATATATGTA
>NW_026319341.1:0-524 GCF_001194135.2 Octopus bimaculoides
ATAGATGTGATTGTTCATGGCTTTGCATGAAAATATATACGTATATATCAATATCCATTTATCTACCCAACCCCATATGCGGGCGCGCCCATACAAACACACACACTGTTATACTTATACATCTGTTTGTTTTCTACACCACCTGTCTTCGTCTACACCACCTCTCCAATGCTTAAAACCGCAAATATTACGTGATTATTCTTTTAAATTTTCGCGTAAACTGGCGTTCCAAGTAGATATGGTACGGACATATTTGTAACTAATGATTAACAATTTATTAAAGAATTTTCTTTGTCGTCTCCTATTCGTTGGATTATCTATTCTCGGCTAAATCATATGACGGTATAACCGTCGTCAAACATGGATTTTCTACAACAGAAGTACTCCGGCTTTGGCTTGGATCCCGATAGTGCTGATAGCCCAGTATTCAGGTTGAGAATATCGCTGAAAACACCCTAACTGTACACCCAAGTAACACTAGCTCTCTCTCTCTCTCTCTCTCTCTCTCTCTCTCTCTCTCTCTC
>NW_026319341.1:534-768 GCF_001194135.2 Octopus bimaculoides
CTCTCTCTCTCTCTCTCTGTATATATATATATATATATATATATATTTAAAAAATGGGTTTGTATGATAGTGTATAGAGGAATATATTATTTCAAAGAGTTCCAACTCTGTTTGTTTTTTTATGTTTTATTGATATTCTTATAAAATAAATGTGGGATATAGAATATGGAATATATGATATAATTAGTAAAATGAAATGAAGTATTGAATGTCTTATTGAATAAATGAAATAAT
>NW_026319342.1:0-266 GCF_001194135.2 Octopus bimaculoides
AAAAGCCCCCAAATACTTTCATACGATATTAAACGAAGTGTTATCGTATGCATTCACCTACAAAAGCTTATACATACATAGGTACACGAGTGTATACTTAGTTATCTACACATATAGACAACGATACACCCACATATTCATATGTATATAGAAATATATACCGAGGCAGACACACATAAATACACATACATATGCATATATATATAAACATATATATATACGCATATACATACATATGTATGTGTGTGTCTGTGTGTGCATGTGTG
>NW_026319343.1:0-246 GCF_001194135.2 Octopus bimaculoides
GCAGGGAACTGTATCAGATAGCTAGAAGGGAAGCTAGGAGACAGGTATATGTAACCAAGGTAGAAGCAGAAAAGAAGTTTTGCCTATGTTCAGTAACGTGAGAACCAAAGAACTGAAGTATCTCGGATTGCAAGAGAGTGTGTGAGAAAAAATTGTGATGTCAAAGAAGAAAAATGTGTCCACATGGATGATGGATCACTTGCTTTTAATGGGTCTGCAAAGAAAGAGGCTTGGAGATGCCATTAT
>NW_026319344.1:0-230 GCF_001194135.2 Octopus bimaculoides
ATATATATATATATATAAATACAGTGTATATTTAAACACACCAGAGATGTCCATAATAGGACATCTAACCCGCTAGAAGTAGCAGTCAAAATTCCACACCACAATTAGGGATACTTTCGAAACGGAATGAAAAATATTTACCATCTATTTTCCGAACCAATCGTTTCAAGCTATATTTACCAAAATAAAATAAAATATTTTGCAAGGCCAGCTATCATCAGCGGAAAAGC
>NW_026319345.1:0-221 GCF_001194135.2 Octopus bimaculoides
AATAATAATAATAATAATAATAATAATAATAATGACAATAATAGAGATGATCACTCCCGTCGATTTGGACGTATGTCTGAAGGAATGGATTTAAAAAATAAAAGGTTTAAAAATAAAGGAAGCTGCATCCATTTGCCATGGATGCGTGAATGCAATTTGCGTGCAAGTATAGATTTTGCTATGAAGTCACAATGGGGATACTGATGGTTATGATTTTACCT
>NW_026319346.1:0-321 GCF_001194135.2 Octopus bimaculoides
TGATAGCAAAAGGGGCTGATTGCTACCTAGCTCAGATACCAGGAAACCCCTAAAATGGCAGAGATTCAAAAGATAGTGCTAATGGGAACTGCCCATATCCTGCATAAAATACTGTCTATGTAATCTCAAATTTTAAAGCAAACTCATAATTTTTTAATGTTTTCTTAAACATTCACTTGAACAAAACTGTACAAATCCAAATATATGGCACCAAGGCATAACACCATGAACTTCTAACTTGTCTCTTCGGGTCTCTGGATGAGATTTGGAATCAACTTGTACAAATACAAAGCAAAATTCAAACATAATAATAATAATAAT
>NW_026319347.1:0-307 GCF_001194135.2 Octopus bimaculoides
GAATATTTGCTGTAGCCCATCTTTTATACCAAGACAAAACAATGTACTTAATGACACTTCCAATCAATTAAGATCAGAAGCCATGGGAGCCACTGCCTGGTACTGCATCAGGGCATTTATCATCATCATCATCATCATTATTATTATTATTATTATTATTCTCATTATTATTATTATTAATTACAAATTTAAGGCAGTGAGCTGGCAGAATTGTTTCTGCACCGGACAAAATTGCTTGGTGGCACTTCTGTATGTTCTGAGTTCAAATCCTGCCAAGGCCATCTTTCCCCTTCAGGATCAATGAAAT
>NW_026319348.1:0-309 GCF_001194135.2 Octopus bimaculoides
TGATCGGATCAACTGGAGCCCTCGACGTCGTAAGCAACGGAGTGCCAACACACACACATAGTTCAGCCACAGGCATGGCTGTGTGGTAAAAAGTTTGCTTCCCAACCACATGGTCCTGGTTCACTTCCAGTTTGGCACCTTGGGCAAACTGTCTTCTACTACAGCCTTGGACTGACCAAAGCTTTGTGAGTGAATCTGATGGACAGAAAAGAAATTTACTTCCCAAACACACAGTTCCGGGTTCAGTCCCACCGCTTGACACCTTAGGCAAGTGTCTTCTACTATAGCCTTGGGCTGACCAAAGCCTTG
>NW_026319349.1:0-437 GCF_001194135.2 Octopus bimaculoides
TAGATAGATAGATAGATAGATAGATAGATAGATAGATAGGTATATACATATATACATACCTATTTACACTCTATAATGAAATCCATCGGAAGCATAACCCCGAGAACAAAGAACAAAGAACCTACAGTATGGTAGAAGCCATAGTCACTCACAATAAGAAGGAATACTGGTGGAATTTTCCAGTGAAGACCTTAATAAAATGTAAAACCCATCAGACCTAATATAATGATCTGCGATGAAGAAGAGCAACTGTATATAGAAAATGAGCTGCCTAGCGGATGTTGGCATAAAGCTGAAGATCAGTGAAAAGGGAATACCTACGCTGAACTATTGAGAAATCTGTAGTTGGTCTATCCAGATTACAGGTTCAGGTTTATACCTGTAATCATTGGGGCTCTGGGATATGTAATACACTGCCTAAATATCAATCTTGAGAA
>NW_026319349.1:700-802 GCF_001194135.2 Octopus bimaculoides
TACATACATACATACATACACACACATACATATATACATACATACATACAGGCATATATACATACATACATACATGCATACATGCATACATACATACATACA
>NW_026319350.1:0-209 GCF_001194135.2 Octopus bimaculoides
GCTTACAAAGAATAAGTCCTGGGGACGATTTGCTCGACTAAAGGCAGTGCACCAGTATGGCCGCAGTCAAATGACTGAAACAAATAAAAAAAAAATGAAAGAAGATATATATATATATTTCACAACTGATTTAGATTCCGTGCTAGCAATTAGAATTTTTATGTATGTATGTATGTATGTATGTATGCATGTATGTATGTATTATGTAT
>NW_026319351.1:0-246 GCF_001194135.2 Octopus bimaculoides
AAGCCATAGCCCACCAATGACCACATATAAGAAGTACAACATAGACCACAGAAACCAAATTAGTAAAGGGAAGTCAAAATTTATATACATAAGAATAAAAATCGATTAAAAATACAATAGAATAATATAAATAAATAAATAGACAGCGATTAAAAATTGATTAAAAATACTAGAGACTGGTATAAATACAGTAGACTAAAAATATATATATATAGAAAAAATATAGAGAAAAAAATTATACATAGG
>NW_026319352.1:0-232 GCF_001194135.2 Octopus bimaculoides
AAAAAAATTCACAGAATTATAGAAGTAACCATTATCAAAGAGAACATCTGGTTGATTTTGGTACCAATTCTCAGCTTACTCATCTCTCATGGTATCCATTTCCTTATCCTGTCATGTCTTCCTCTTATTTTTGTGATATCTTACTACATCTTTCAACATGATTAGCAATTTTGTCTACAACGCATCGAATATCACAACCCTTACTCTAATCAGTTATTCTTGTACAGTCTTC
>NW_026319353.1:0-684 GCF_001194135.2 Octopus bimaculoides
ATACACCCATATATGTTTGTCTATGTTTAGTAACTGGCCTTGGGTTTCTTTTCACTTAGCGATTCGGCATAAATACTGATAGAATATGTACCAGACTTGAAGAGATAACCTAAGCACTGGGATCAATTTCTCTCACTCCCAATTCGCTGCTCCAGCAAAGCCGCATACTTAAAATAGTTCCTAGAGCAATACATTTTCTACAATAAAATGGAAAAATATGCTTTAAAACATCCGAAAAACGTTCCATCAACACAGAATATATTTCCCAAAAGCATTGTGCCTAAGTTTACCTTGTTTTTGATTGGTGATAAGTGAGACGCCACTATCTAGGGTTGACAACGAGTAGTAACAAGTCATGAATTGAGGTGTGTATGTGTTATGGCTGATGTTTGTAGTGTAATTATTCTGTGTGTTTTAATTAATAATTAATGATTACTAGTTGTAAGTACAGTATTAATGGCTATGCTGAGCATGTGGGAAACATTGTTTTGTAGCCAAAAGAAAAAATAAATGGTAAGAAATGAAAACAGGAAAGAAAAATACGACGCGGAAAGCTAGAAACGAAACTAAGAAAAGCAAAAATAAACAACAAAAAATCAAATAAATGGCAAGTAGGTGATTAAACATATATATCTGTGTGTGTGTGTGTGTATGATATATATATATATATATATATATATATAT
>NW_026319354.1:0-429 GCF_001194135.2 Octopus bimaculoides
CCACTCAGAATGAAGTCACTCTTCAGGTCTTATAAATTCATAAAACGTATTCTACTATTTAAATAATATAAATAAAATAGGAATAAATTAGAAATATTTGTACGCATAGGAAAGCTATTACTAGTACAATACATAAAATGTCAAGATTTAATAATAATAATCATTCAAGTTAAAGGCCTAATTCCTCTAATGAAGAAATGCTTTCCGTGGATTAAGAATAGGAAAACATAAAAAGATAGTGTTATTAAACTAATAAACGAATTCGAACGTTTAACAGTATTAATAAAATGAACGGCATCACTTATCTTATCGAAGATTCCTTGTTGACTGTAGTATTAGCCTTAAAGCATGGAATTTATACGACGTGTGTCACGTGTCAAATATGGCGTCATAAGGAGAAGAGAGAAGAACGTATTATAATGGATAAAA
>NW_026319355.1:0-234 GCF_001194135.2 Octopus bimaculoides
TTCATCCATTACTTGATACAAGAAAAAAGAAATTGGAAAAATCCTGACCACAACAGAAAAATTGTAACTACACAAAAATATAGAAAGAGAAAGAAACGGTTGTATTCGAAAGCCAAAAGTTGTTAGCTGAGATGTAATTTTATGATTAAAACAAATTCAAATTTTGGAACATAAGACTTAACAGGTTATCTGGTGTATGGCTGAATTCAAATGGGTAGAAGACCTAAAACAAAT
>NW_026319356.1:0-469 GCF_001194135.2 Octopus bimaculoides
GGGGGCATGAAGAAAAGGAGGGGGGTTTTGAATGGAAAAAGGGACCAAGAGATTTCAGGACATATAATAATATGTGAGTGTATGTATGTATGTATGTATGTATGTATGTATGTGTGTATTTATTTGTGTGTGTGCATGTGTGAAATGTGAAACGACAAATGAAAAAAAAAAGCAAGAAGCATCTACCCCTACGAAGCACCGCAACTGTCTCCGTAACAACTCATCTGCAAGGTACCGGTGCATGGTGGGTAGAAACGATCGTAGTGGTTCTAAATGAGGAGTCTCGTGGATTCCGTTTTATTTCTATCATATCTTTTATAAATTCTACAGACACCGAAAGAAGTCCTGGAGCGAATCCAGTGGAATATATATGCGTCCTGCTGTTGACATCAAGTGACCGAATACTGTCAATACCTCAAATAATGTAAAATTATTACTTCTGTATATATGTATATATGTATATAGACAC
>NW_026319357.1:0-279 GCF_001194135.2 Octopus bimaculoides
ATGCATGTGTATGTGTATGCATATGTGTGTGTATATATATACATGTTTATGTGTGTATGCATGTATATATTTATGTGTATGTTTACATATGTGTGCGTATATATATGCATATATATGCAACTATAAGTGCATATACACACATATATATATGAGTGTGTGTGTGTGTGTGCATACATATTTGTATGTGAATATATGCATCTATGTATGTGCACCTATACATGTGCATTGTATTTATATATCTTTACACACACATATATATATATATATATATATATATAT
>NW_026319358.1:0-225 GCF_001194135.2 Octopus bimaculoides
ATAAACCTCTGTACCTGGCTTTCGTTGACATGGAGAAAGCCTTTGACAGCACGAACATATCCGGATTTCAGGGTTATTTTCCTTCGTCGGCGTTCGACAGCTGATGACCTTGGTGAGAGAGACAAAAACCTGGCAAACTTATATCTTCTTTTCGAGGTGAGATGGATAACTTCCATTGGCAAACAGGACACAGTCATGTGTCGATAAGCCAGCTGGAGGAGATGT
>NW_026319359.1:0-221 GCF_001194135.2 Octopus bimaculoides
ATACATACATACATACAAAAATACCCTGTAGTTAATGTTGAAGCTTCAATGAAGGAGCCTTCGATCAAGTTTAGAAACCGGCTCTCTCTCTATTGGCAAGAAATCTTGACATATAACTTAATAATGACATACATGCATACATACATACATACATGCATCCATGCATACATACTTGTGTACATGTATGTGTACATATATGTACATATATGTTATATATATAT
>NW_026319360.1:1236-1750 GCF_001194135.2 Octopus bimaculoides
TATATATATATATATGCATATATATATATATATGCATATATATATATATATATGCATCTACATGTTTATATATCTCCATATCTATAACCATACATACATATATACATTTAATTGCATAGGCTGTTACATTCCAATTATACCTATCATTTTGGGTCATTACGAAATAGATTTAGATATATATATATACATGTATGTTTTGATATACATATATGCACACATGCGCACATATACACACACTGTACATGCACATAATTATATATAGGTGTGTAAGGACATTCATGGCTAGTCACTATGTAAATACATCACATCAATACACATATACATATCCTTTATATATATGTTTATATACATATACATATATATATACGCTTACATTCGTATACATTACACAGAATTGTGCTATTGTGATCATTGCCTATAGAGGAGGGTAGTGTGTGTATACATACACATTGGTACACACCTATATGTATACGCGTATATATATATATATATATATATATATATATATATATAT
>NW_026319361.1:0-442 GCF_001194135.2 Octopus bimaculoides
ACGTACGTCCGTACGTACGAACGAACGAAATTAAGGAACGAAGGACAGAACGAAAGAACGTATGTACGTGCATACGTAAGAATGAACGTACGAACAAACGATCGAAGGAAAGAACGAAGTAACGAATGAACGTACGTACTTACGAACGTAAGAACGAACGAACGAAAGAACGTATGTACGAACGAACGTAGGTACGTACGTACGTAAGTGCGAACGAACGAACGTAATTACGTACGTACGAACGAAGGTACGTAAGTACGTAAATAAGTACCTACGTACGAACGAACGTAAATACGTCCGTACGTACGTAACAACGAAGGAACGAACAAACAAATGAACGAACGAATGTACACACGTATGTATGTACGAAAGAAATAACGAACGAGGCAACGAACGAACGTCCGTACGTATATACGGATTTACGTACGTAAGAAGAACGAAC
>NW_026319362.1:0-439 GCF_001194135.2 Octopus bimaculoides
TATATATATATTGGCACATATGCATACCAGTAACTAGTAGAAATACGTACATGCATATATACATGCATACAAATATATGTACTTAAAAGAAACTTCCTACGCTTAATTATTGAGAAATTTAAAGCTACTTTACTCGGATTACAAGTTCACATTTATACCTGTAATTATTAGGGCACTAGTATATTTAACAAACTGCCTCATCACCAACCAATCTTGAGAAATTAAGCTTCTCAAAACCTGGAAGGTCAAAATTAACGTGAGTTATTTAGACATTAGCAAATTTATTAGAATATTTAGCTGAAGATCGGAATGGGGTATTTCATACTCTTAACCGTGAAACGTCGTACTAAATTAACTAAAGGCAAGTTGTTTTTACTCTTCCCTTCTGGTTTTTGTTCTGTGTGTACCATGAATATCGCTATCAATTTAGAGAAAAATT
>NW_026319363.1:0-219 GCF_001194135.2 Octopus bimaculoides
AACTCTATGTTCAACAGATGGAACGACTCAACACGGCTATTCAAGAGAAAGGTCCTAATCGTCAGCATGCAGTTCTGCTGCACGACAACGCCCGCCCTCATATTGCTAATATGACCAAAGAAGTCATTCAAACGCATGGCTGGGAAGTGCTTCCACACCCGCCGTACTTTCCTAATTTGGCACCAACGGATTTCCACCTCTTTCGATCTCTTTCAAATG
>NW_026319364.1:0-261 GCF_001194135.2 Octopus bimaculoides
GAAACAGCTGTAAGACTATATCTATATCTTTTTTCCTTATAAATGTCCTGAAAACTCGTCTCAGCCTTGGCATTGTTATCTCATTTTGTCGAATATGTATATAAGCATGCTAATACCAGACCCACGTTAGACCTCTCACTCGTATCACTATGGAACCAAGAGTTTAACTACGGTCTGTCCATAGCACTTACCTAGTGTTACCTACCACTCTTTGGGTCTTCTAGAAACCAATACTTCTCATATATATATATATATATATAT
>NW_026319365.1:0-681 GCF_001194135.2 Octopus bimaculoides
AAAAAAATAAAGAAAGAAAATAAAAATAAAAACTATAAAAAAATGCATTGATTAGTGCTATTTCATGTTATTATTGTGTATTGTAGCGTCATTGGAGAGTTTCGAGTCAGTGACTGAAAGGTAGAACTATATCTGTAAGTGTGGGATTATGGATCCGGGTTATTAAAAATGTGTGTATATTATGTGATCATATTCTAGCTATTCGAGGGTAAACAAAATTATTAAGGTACATAGTTAGGTTAGGGGTAGAGTACGGGTTTTGTTAATTCGGTGTCTGAATTGCGGTAGGCAGGATCTAACGTGGGAGTAGTTAATGAGAGAAGGTTTAGAAATGCTTATAACTAAAAGAGAGGACTTAGGGATTATAATATCTACACGTTTTCATCATTTTATGGATACAGGAAGGTTTGAAATCTGAGCTCTTATTAACTAGCTTATTTTTATCGGGGAATTTAATAATTATCAAATGTTCAAGGGAGCATAACTGGCAACCAGTTCCATTATCTTTATACGTTGGGGCCGATCCAACAATTGACCATCTAAGGCTAAAATTAATCTTATCGTCCTTAAGCTCCCAAATTCTACGAGATAATGAGGTGTTGTTAGCCTTATGTCTGAATCTAAACGAAGGTCTGTGGTTATAAAACCTAGATTTCCAGGATGAAGAGCATCCAAGGTAGG
>NW_026319366.1:0-436 GCF_001194135.2 Octopus bimaculoides
AGAGAGATTTCACCGTTAGACTGAACATTGTGAATATCAGTATCGACCAAGAGAAGATGCATAAACAGATACA
The DNA here is from genome assembly GCF_001194135.2 of Octopus bimaculoides. Lineage (NCBI taxonomy): Eukaryota > Metazoa > Mollusca > Cephalopoda > Octopoda > Octopodidae > Octopus > Octopus bimaculoides. The sequence goes on from NW_026319366.1 coordinate 74, forward strand.
CAGGTCTTGGAACATTTTGCAAACACGAAATAACGAAAAAACATTTGTCAAAAATAAAGTAAGAATGGCAAAACTTAACCCGTTAGTATTTAAACCGGCCATATCCAGCTAAAATATACTATGCTCAAACTGACCAAAATTAACCATATACAGCCAAAATATTCTTTGCTCAAACAGATCAAACCTGGCTTCTCACACCAACCCTACAACATCATTCTAAAAATTAACAGTTAGGAGTAGGAGTGGCTGTGTATTAAGTAGCTTGCTTACGAACCACATGCTTCTGGGTTCAGTCCCACTGCGTAGCACCTTAGGCAAGTGTCTTCAACTATAGCCTCGGGCCGACCAAAGCCTTCTGAGTGG
>NW_026319367.1:0-379 GCF_001194135.2 Octopus bimaculoides
ATATATATATATATATATATATATATATCAATTTAGTAAAGAGCTAAAAGATTATCCATTATTATTGCGGCTTTTCTTTTTCAAAAAAATTTCATGCAACAAAAACATGAACATTTAACAAAAACATTCTTAAAGGATTATTCCGGAGCATATTCACCATCTACTTCAATTTCTGCTTGGTGCTTTGCTGAATAAAATTTATTGAAAAAGCTGCAATAATTATGCACCAACCTAATGTATATGTACACACACGCGCACGCCCCCCCACATATTGTGAGCCCGACGTTCAAGACAATGAACCATGTGCCTCCACATGTATATTACTCTTTTACTTGTTTCTGTCATTTGACTGCGGCCGTGCTGGAGCACCGCCTTTAGT
>NW_026319368.1:0-654 GCF_001194135.2 Octopus bimaculoides
AAAAGGAGTACATCAGAAGGGTAAGGAAGCCAATGAAGTCAAAGCTAAATAGTTTGAATCTAGTGAAGGCTGTAAATACTTGGGCAATATCATTACTTAGATACCCAGCAGCTTTTATAGATTGAACAAAAACTGAATTAGCAAAGCTAGACAGAAGAACTAGGAGGGAGTTTAATATGTATGGCGGACTCCACCTAAGAGCAGGAGTAGCAAGATTATACTTACCTAGAAAGGAAGGTGGAAAAGGGCTAATATCGGTAGAAAATTGCATGGAGTTAGCTAGAGTAGATATAGACTCCTATATGAAGAAATTTTATTAAAAGCTGCTAGAGTCACAGCAAGACATAGGGAAACCAAAAAACCAAATGAAGTTAAAAATCAGAAAAAAGAACAAAAACTATCTGATTGGCAGGAGAAGGCTTTGCATGGTGGATTTTCAAAGATAGTTGCAGCAAATAGTAGTAGTGAGACATGATTATGATTGCAGAAGGGAAGGCTGAAAAGGGAAACAGAAAGTTTGTTAGTAGCAGCACATGATCAAACATTAAGGACTAATTGGACAAAAACCAAAATAGACAAAAACCAAGGTTATCCAAATCAAAACAGAAAAGTGTTACTCATATAGTAAGTGAATGTAGCATGCTGGCACAGAAA
>NW_026319369.1:0-655 GCF_001194135.2 Octopus bimaculoides
CACCAGTCCTTCCAGTATTTTCCATATGTATATTATTACATATATATATACATATATAAAATTATATATATATAGGCACAGGTGTGACTGTGTGATAAGAAACTTGCTTCCCAAGTACATGGTTCCAGGTTCAGCCCTACTGCATTGCACCTTGGGCAAGTATACACATAAATAACAAATGAAAGACAGTAGATGGAATGTACGAGAATATATTATTAATCACAAGAATTGTTTTGACACATCCTATCATCGACTCATCTTGTGGGACACACAAAAACTGGTTCAGGAGTATCCGGTGGTGCAAACGTATCTCGTTGGGTGATAAATGAATAAAAGAACTTGTTAAAATGACTGTTCCCTAATGCAACTTCCCGTTTTGTAGAGAAAAAAAACAGCCAACCGGAGGAGAATTCTTCATAAATATAGAAGATCCAAAAATAAAATTGCAGAAGATAAAAAAGAGAAACAATTTATATACATATATATACATATATCAATAATACAAAATGGGACAAGAACGCAAAACATCCAGATAGTTAGGGGATACAAGAAAGGGGCAACAAAACATCCAGACAGACGATACAAAGAAAACAAGGACGGGTCATTCGGAGTTTTCTTTCCTCAGTCGAGTTCCAGATTATCTTCTCAATTTCGG
>NW_026319369.1:1121-1865 GCF_001194135.2 Octopus bimaculoides
TATATATATATATATATATATATATATATACATATATCAATAATACAAAATGGGACAAGAACGCAAGACATCCAGATAGTTAGGGGATACAAGAAAGGGGCAACAAAACATCCAGACAGACGATACAAAGAAAACAAGGACGGGTCATTCGGAGTTTTCTTTCCTCAGTCGAGTTCCAGATTATCTTCTCAATTTCGGCTGATTATACTCGAGATTGCTCCAATATGGCCAGCCCCAACGAAAAACTAAGCTAAGAGCATTAGATTCCTTGGAAGAAAGCAGCGAATGCATACGAAAACTAGGATGGAAAAAAACGAACAATGTTACGCAAATGCAATAAAAATAATAACAGGTCATAACAACAGGTGTCTTTTGATTAAGATGAATTAAATTAACCTGGCGTGTGTGGAAATAAAGCCAGCTTAATTTGATTCGTCCTTAGTCAAATTTGGACATACGATAGTTTAACATAATAGCAAGTGTTTATAAGCGGTTAAAAAACACACAAAAACCGTTAGATTCACTTCAACATTTAATTTTAATTTGCCAAAATATTTTCGTCGCTTTGAGACCGCGACCTGTTCACTGACAAAATTCCGTGCTGCGTCTGAGAAAGTAACAGTTAATTCATGATGTATGTATATATGTATGTATGTATGTATGTATGCATGTATGTATGTACGTACATACATATGTATGTATGTATGTATGTGTGTAAATAATATAAACAATATATATATATAT
>NW_026319369.1:1884-4038 GCF_001194135.2 Octopus bimaculoides
TATATATATACATATATATATATATATACATACATACATACAACCTTCGAGAGAGTAACAGTCACATATACAACTTGAACAGATACACGTATCAGTACATAAGCATATGTTCACATGTACATACACATACACACACACACACAGACATGTCTACATACTTTCATACCTAAATACTCACATACATACATAAGTACATACATACATGCGTATAGGCATGCATACACATGTACACATATGCATACATATGTATGTACCTACATACATACATGCATACATACATACATACACACATACATACATACATACATACATACATACATACATATCATGAACTAACTGTTATTTTCTCAGACGCAGCATGGAATTTTATCAGTGAACAGGTCACAGTTTCAAAGCATCGAAAATATTTTGACAAATTAAATTTAAATTACGGAGATGTACTTGCATAGCAAGTGACCTGATCTGAGCTCGTGAGCTGGAACGAAAACAATTGCAGCATGGAAGGTGTTTATAAGCCATTTTAAGAAACACACAAAAACTGTTAGATTCACTTCAACATTTAAATTTAATTTGCCAAAATATTTTCGTCGCTTTGAGACCGCGACCTGTTAGCACAGAATTTTGTCAGTGAACAGGTAGGAAGTTGATCCGGAACATTTTTCGAAGGTCCACCACTGGTGATGAAAGTTGGTGCTACCGAATCTGGAGATGTGGAAGAGGTGAAGAAATAAAACAATGGAGGCGTTACAAGGTATCACTTCGCAAGAGTTTCAGGACTGCTTCGAACAGTAGAAAATGCTTCTGGGCCAACGCTCTGCTTCAAATGGGGGAATACTTTGAAGGTGATAACAGTATAAACATGTAAAGCTGAGTGGATGAAATAACATCGTCAAATACCGGTTTCTTTGAGGTTTTTGTTTGTGTTGGCACTCCGTCGCTTACGACGTCAAGGGTTCCAGATTTCAGGTGGACTTCAGTTCCGGATTCAAAGCAAAGAAGGGGCAAATACGTGAAGAAGGAAGATTTAATGAGAGTTGTTGGATCTGCGAGAAAGTCGGACATAAAAGAGAAAGCTGTTTAGAGAAGAAAGAACAAGAGATGGCTGGAATTGTTGGTATTGTGGGAAGCCAGGACATAAGATGGAAGACTGTTACAGCTTGAAGAGAGAGCAAAGACAGGACGGTAGTAAAAAGCTCACACTTAGGAGAGAGTATTGTTGGCACTCCGTCGCTTACGACTTCGAGGGTTCCAGTTGATCTGATCAACGGAACAGCCTGCTCGTGAAATTAACGTGCAAGTGGCTGAGCACTCCACAGACATGTGTACCCTTAACATAGTTCTCGGGGGGATATTCAGCATGACACAGTTTGACAAGGCTGACCGTTTTGAATTAAAGGCACAACAGAAACAGGAAGTAAGAGTGAGAGAAAGTTGTGGAGAGAAAGTTGTGGAGAGAAAGTTGCCGGAGCCTTGTGGAGATTTTAGGTGTTTTCGCTCAATAAACACTCAGAATGCCTGGTCTGGGAATCTAAACCGCGATCATATGACCGCGAGTCCGCTGCCCTAACCACTGGGCCATTGCGCCTCCACTTCTTTTGGGCACCCCCTCATATATACACCAACAAGTCCTATATATTGTATATATGTGTGAACATGTGTGAATTGTGAAATAAACTCTCTCTGTATTGGTTTATTGGTTTTCTGCAGAATAAGGCCTTGATTTCTTTGAATTCACAATTAACATGGGTCCCCACATATTTTCTTGTAGGTTCTTTCATTTTAAAACTTTATCCACTATGTTACTTTTTTTTTATTGCCATTTTATTTCATTTCATTTCATTAACTCTTTTATTATCATCCCAGTTACCCTGTTTTATTGTCACCAATTTCTTTTATGACTATTTCATTGTATTTCGTTTAAGTATTTCACAAGTTACTTTAATACCATGTTACATTTGCTGTGTTAGCTACACATATACAAAGAACTTTGGTGTCATTAATATCGCTATCCGTTTACGTAACTATTAGTCTAGAAAGAAGTCTCTAAGGCAGCGAGCTGGCAGAATCGTTAGCACAGCAGGTAAAATGCATAGCAGCATTTTACCTGTCTTTATGTTCTGAGTTCAAATTCCACTGAGGTCAACATTGCCTTTC
>NW_026319370.1:0-173 GCF_001194135.2 Octopus bimaculoides
ACACACACACACATATGTATATATATAAAAATATGTATATATATAAAAATATGTATATATGTATATGTAGGTATATAGGTATATGTATGTATATGTATATATATATATGTATATAGATAAATAGATATATATATATATATATATATATATATATATATATATATATATATATA
>NW_026319370.1:301-669 GCF_001194135.2 Octopus bimaculoides
ATATATATATATATATATATATATATATATATATATATATACAAATATATGTAAAATATATATACTTGTATATATATTTATATATACATACGCGTAGATAGAAATGTATGTATGTATGTATGTATGTATGTATGTATGTATGTATGTATGCATGTATGTATGTACGTACCAAAAATGAAAATGCTAGATTTCTTGTTTTGCGTAAAAGATCTTGCTAGGAAGAAGAAGCGCAGGAATCTATGAAGTGCCAAAACAAAGAACAAATCTTGGTAAAAGAATGAAAGAGTATTTTTTCATATAGTTTTGTTTTTTAACTTCTCTCTAAACTTTATTTCATCATTTACTTGCTGTTGTTGTTGTTGTTGTTG
>NW_026319371.1:0-643 GCF_001194135.2 Octopus bimaculoides
AGTGAGATATTTCAATGTTCCAAAAATATGGAAAAGCATGTTATTTAAAATATCTGTGTTTGAAGTGTGAGGCCCTTGTAGTTGTTATATAACTTAAGACTAGCCTCACTCAAATTCTTTGATCAAAAGCTCTCCAACTGTGACACGGTCATCTTTTTGGAGACCAGGAACAATTTTGTTTAACCCTTTAAGCATCCAGATTATTCCGTCAAATGTAATGCTTATTTACTCACATTGTTTTGAATTCGTCATGCATTATTTTGTAGCTTTGAGATTTTGATGAGGTAACTGTTAATCTTTAGAATGATATTGTAGGGTTTGGTATGAAAGGCCAGTTTGACCATAAAACAGGTAGAATATTGATGATGATGATGATGATAGTGATGATGATGATGATGACGACGACGACGACAAGAATGATGGTGATAACAATGATGTCGAACAAAGACAATGATGATGATGATGATGATAATGATGGCAGTAATAGCAATGACAAAGTTGATGACAATGATGATGATGGCAACGATGACGACGATGATGATGACAATGATGATGATTGTGTTAAGGATCCTAATAATGATGATAGAGACCCAGTTGGTCTCGGTCGCAATGACTGATTGTTCTTAACTCTTTTGTTACTAAA
>NW_026319372.1:0-277 GCF_001194135.2 Octopus bimaculoides
AGGAACTGGTAAGAGAATTTTCTAGGTGAGGCAGGGTGTGATAGATGTGTGTGAAGGTATACGAAGGTTAAATATTTTTACACAAGAATCGTATTAATGTATTGGAATGGTAAAAAGGAGAAAAATTAGTTTTATAATACGCAAATGGTAAAAAGTTTGGAGGAGGTGATGGAACAAAAATGAATAGAAATGGCTTTTTCTGATAATTTTTCCACTTTAATAACTATCAGAAAAGCCATTTCTATTAATTTTTTCAAATATATAAAGACTGTACCAA
>NW_026319373.1:0-252 GCF_001194135.2 Octopus bimaculoides
GATTAAATAACCAGAAGATGGATTTGGCCTTTAAAGACTTATACTAAATCCATCTTATGGTTACTTAATCAACTATTATTATCTCAGCTAAGACTACGGAATTCCTGAAGTAGATCCAACGGAAATGTACCCCAACTGCGGATCACAACAGGTAGCCCAAACCGTGCCAGTGTTCTACTCAACGCTTCAACACAGTAATCTCGATATATGCCCATTAGACTCAAAATATTACACACACACACACACACACAC
>NW_026319374.1:0-835 GCF_001194135.2 Octopus bimaculoides
CCAGCCATAAATAACGACTACATTAAATATTATTGCTCAAAAGGCTTTTTAGATTGTGTTTCTTATGGGCTTATGAACAACTGACCAGTTGTGTGTGTGTGTGTGTTTGTCCATATATGACAACCTTCTTTAAGTTTCCATCAAACAAATCCCCTCACAAGGCTTTGGTTGGCCTGGAACTTTAGCAGACGACACTTGACCAAGGTGCCGTGCAATGGGACTGAACCCCAAACCATGTTGTTGGCTGGAAAATAATCTGAACCACACTTCATTAAAATTGGTTGCTTGTTTGTTTGCTTTCCATTTGCCACATTTTTACTACTTTATTTAACTGAATTTAATTTTACTTTATTTTATTTCCAAACTGTGTAGGATATTTTCCTTGAGTTTGTTCTCTAGGGGTCAAGATGGGCCCCATGATCCTTCAGGAGTCGTAGCTTACCGTGACAATGGAAACATCCAAATTGATTCACCGAATTATGAAAATGCAGCAGAAATGGAGATTGTGAGTATTGAACTTTAAGTTGCTTCTTTGTTTCCTCTGTTCATAACGAAGGTACGTGGCCTAATTGCAAAGGTGTTGCACCTGGCCACGATACCTGGCTTTGATTCCTAGACCAGCAAAACATATCATTTCACGTTGCTGCCACTCAGCAACAAGCAGGTGTCCCATCCAGAGGCAACACTGTCAGTGAAGGCGCATGGTTTAGTGGTTAGTGTATTCAGCTCATAATCATAAGGTCCTGAGTTCATCTCATGCTGTGTCCTCCAGCAAGACACTTTACTTCACATTACTCCAGTCCATTCTGCTGGTAAAAATGAGTTGTACCTGTAT
>NW_026319375.1:0-339 GCF_001194135.2 Octopus bimaculoides
GTGTGTGTGTGTGTGTGTGTGTGTGTGTGTGTGTGTGTGTGTGTACTGAGCAGAAGACTACCATAAGCACGCATGCAGATATGTGTACATGTACCTATATACACATACACATGCATACATGCGTGTACATGCATGTATATATAAATGTATGTATGTACATGCATGTATATGCATGTATATGCATGCATATACATGCGTGTATATGCATGTATGTATACAGACATATACTGGTGTATGTGTGTGTACACCTATAAATGTATATATCTACACACATATATGAACATGCACACATAAACACATACAAATACACACACATATATGTGTGTGTATTTGTGCGTG
>NW_026319376.1:0-389 GCF_001194135.2 Octopus bimaculoides
CAATATAGCATAAGACTTCACCCCAAAGGATCATTGATTAGATTCCTTAAATATCGTTCTCCTTGTTTATATTTCCAAGGTTTCAAATTTGTACATTTAAAAAGGGAGAAATTCAACACCGTAGATTTTTTCCATTATTTAATATCCGATGTCAACATTTCTGTGCTTAATAATCAATAATAAATAAATTAATTAAATTAATGTAGTAAGCATTGACAGGAGAGCGGTAACAATAGAAAAGATTAAGGAGTCACCTCCCCTGTACATCTAAAAAGGATAAACAAAGCCGTATGGTGAACGAAAATGGTATAGTTTAATAATTTTTAATAATTTGTTCTATTCGATCGATTAATTGTGTTTTTTGGTCATTTGTTCTAATGAAAACCATT
>NW_026319377.1:0-450 GCF_001194135.2 Octopus bimaculoides
TGTGTGCGTGCGTGCGTTTCTCCGTGAGTATGTTTGCATATGTATATATATGCAAATATACATATATATATATATGTATGCATATATGTATATACTCTCAAAGATATGCATGTATGTGCATTCTTAAATGTATGCGTATGTATATATGTGTGTTTGCGTATGTGTGTGTGTGCATAATTAGATTTATCAAATACAATCAACTTAATGTAAAGAACGACGTATCGATGAAGTGGTCAGTGTTGGTCACTTTAAACACTTCAGTACAACAAAGACAAGTTGACCTCCTGTGAGAGGACGGAATACCTAACATACGGGGTCCGAGGGCCTCAGTGTCTCAGTCCTTATCCTTATCTTCACCCTCTGAGAGAGTAGGACAAGGCATCTGTTGAGCCTCTTCCCGATCGAACAAGGCAGAGACTTCATGGGTGGGTTTTTTTTTTTTTTTTTTTT
>NW_026319378.1:0-541 GCF_001194135.2 Octopus bimaculoides
ATTCCAGCTCGTGACTTTAAAGATGGTGAGTAATAATACTTTATATATTTAGAGAATTTTGAGAATTATATGTTTATATTGCCGTATAAACTGAATCTCCAATTACGTTCTAAACTGAGTCACTAAATACCCATTGGGTTCATCGCCACATCTTAAGATATTCCCAAACGGGAGATTCTTTTTTGATAATACAACTGTATCGCATTTTAAATGCAAAATAATTAAATCAGGGTCGTCAGAATAACATCCTTCGGATCTTTTGCTTAAATTTCAGATATATTTTTGAAACAACTATATTATGAAGCGTATATCTGTCGGTATAACATAGAACAATATCCATCTGTTGTAATGGAGTTATATAGAAGCGTGGGTAAAAAAACACATCAAGTGTAGTGTGCATAGATATAAATGATATTGTTTATAAGTTCTTCAACTCATCACATTTAAGATTTCATTGATGCAAATTAAAATCATAATAGACATTAAAGTTAGCTTTATATAAATGTTACATTTACATCATAATATCATTGTAAACCATAAG
>NW_026319378.1:551-822 GCF_001194135.2 Octopus bimaculoides
CATAGAAATTAAAATATATTAGATTATAAAGTCTGCAGAGAAAGTAGACATTGTAATCAGTAGTGTTTTGTCATAATTGTGTTTTCATTTTATATCAAGAGAGATAATCTCAGTGTCGACAATATTTCAGGATTAACGCCATCGGTTGAAACTTCAAATTCTCATACTCATTACTAATAAAAATATTTTTATTCTAGCACATTTATTTTCTTAGAGTACACTTTGTATTTTGTATTTTTCAAAAGTTATCACTTTGACTTTTTTATAGCTG
>NW_026319378.1:832-973 GCF_001194135.2 Octopus bimaculoides
TGGCACCAGTCGATAAAACTGGTTTAACCGTCCGTAAAAATCTTCTTAGTTTGACGACAGAAGAAGTGCATGAACTGAGAGTTGCCATGGCACGTTTCATGGATGATAAATCCATTGACGGTTACCAAGCCTTAGCTGAAT
>NW_026319379.1:0-593 GCF_001194135.2 Octopus bimaculoides
AAAGCCACACCATTATGTCAATTACTGAAGCAGTTACGAAAGGCTGTTAAGACCAAACGCCCTTGAAAACTAATGGAAGGGGTCTTGCTTCATCAGAGCAATGCTCCAGCACACAAGTCCTTGGTTTCAATGACTTCTGTGCATGACTTTGTCTTTGAACTGGTTGGTCACACTTGCTATTCTCCTGATTTGGCCCTGTCTGACCATCATCCGTGAAAAAACACTTGGATGAGAACCAGTGTCATGGTGATGATGACATTGTAGCTGCTGCTGATGACTTCTTTGACAAACGGCATGAAAGCTTCTTAACCAATGGTGTCCAAGCACTGCAACAATGATGGTAAAAGCTTGTGGAATAGGTTGAAAATTAAAGTTGAGCCAGTCACATTCCAAGAGAGTATCTTAGTCAGCCTATGAACAGTTCAGCCAACCCTCGTATCTATAAATGGATATATTTCAAGACACAATACAGAAACACACGCACATATATATCTATACACACATTATACACATACAGGGGTGTGTGTGTTTGTGAGTATATGAATATATATATATATAGATAGATAGATAGATATAGATATATATATATATAT
>NW_026319380.1:0-414 GCF_001194135.2 Octopus bimaculoides
ATCATCTCACCTTCACAAAGAAATGATAGAAATGAACTGAAATGACTACAACCATAAATCAAAACATCAAAACTCTATTCAACAACAGACTCATGTTTTCCAAGAGCTTATGTCTATTTGATGGCTTTTCTGAAGTGAAGATAAGTAAACTAGATTTGTAAGAAGATGTAATGCTTACTTTTAAAAAAAAATAAAAATATGTCTATCGAGCAATTCTTAAGTTATTACTTTCCACTCAAATATAAACTGTGGATGAAATATTTATCCCTTACCAGCAGCAACAACAACACCAACACCAGTAACACTAGTACCTGCTCCACCAGTATCCATACCACCACTACCATCACCACCACCACCACTACCACGTATACATTTGCTGCTTTCTTCCAAGGAATGTAATGCTCTTAGCTTATT
>NW_026319381.1:0-574 GCF_001194135.2 Octopus bimaculoides
ATATATATATACCCACACACACGTGTGCGTGCATGTGTGTGCGTGAGTGTCTGTATGTATGCATATAAATGCACTTTCCCAGTGCATAAGAAGAGTTTCCACTTTATTCCTACGTATGTTTGACTTGACACTAAATACTGAAGGAAAGCATCCAGTTTGTATAAGCAGCGATCGGAAATTAGATTAACTGCCTTAGCCGTACGTGTGTAAGTGTGTACGTGCATATATATATGTGAGAGTCTGCGTATGTGTGCGCACATACAAGTGAGTGTGTAAAAGGTGTGTTGTGAGTGTGATTATGTGAGCTACATGTGTGTGTGTGTGTGCGTGTTCATTTACACGAAAATGCATGGATATAAGGTTGTTTGGAGTTAAGAAAGAGTGGATATAAGTGGATATTTGAGCATGAGTGCTCTTGCGTTTTCAATTCTTGGTTGTCCACACCCATGCATACAAATATATTCAGGTGTAATTAAAACTGGTATATTATTTGTCACATGCTTCATGCTAATATATGTATGTGTATACACATACATATATATATACACATATGTATATATATATATATATATAT
>NW_026319382.1:0-367 GCF_001194135.2 Octopus bimaculoides
TGGAATGTAGAGGAGGTGATCACTTTACAGGTTAATTAAACTTGGTTAACGTTACAAAGGAGTTGACAGTTTTCACCTTTTGATTTACATATTAAGATCACACATGAAAGAAACATAGCATTAAATTATTCTCTGAAAATAGTGACGCAAATGAACGCAAACATATTCATAGAAATGGAAAAAAAACTATTGTGGTGATATACACAACAAATTATTCTCTCAAAATGGAGAATTTAACTAAACCAAAAGGCTGTGAAACAAGAGAGAAACCATATTCCTGTGATATCTGTGGTAAATCATACTATCAAAAATGTCACCTGACTATACACAAACGTACACATACAGGAGAGAAGCCTTATCATTGTCT
>NW_026319383.1:0-671 GCF_001194135.2 Octopus bimaculoides
GAAGTAATACTGAAAGAACTCAAGAAAATCAACACAAATCTGTTAACGTTTTGGAACAAATTCGACTCGACACATGAACCCAATCGAGAGAACAATGAGGAAATCGATACGAAAAATACAACCTCCGAAATCGTCGAAAACCTTGGAAACTTATTCGAAACAATTAGAACATTTTTCTCTAACAACGCGAATCCAGGACCTCCAAACGAGACAGCATATGGGATCAATACTCTCACAACATAGCAAATGAAACACCACATGGTACCACAATGGAACAAATCACTCAGAGATAGAAAGTTCGCCTCTTGGAAGATGATCCAAAGCAACAGCAAAGCGTTAATTCTCCAACGTAAACTCCAGATCAAAACCATTACAGATGAACCTGAAACACAGGGAAAGAATGGCACTGGGAAAACTGAAAATGGAAATAGAACTTCTAAAATTGAGGGCCCAGACGAATGAAGGTAAAGTAAAATCCATCGACGAAGAAGTAAACCAAGAAATTAACAAAATGACCCAAGGCTCCGATCAAGAGAAGATCTCCAAATTATGGAAAGAAGATTGTGATAAAGAACTGAAGTCGCTCGAACGCTGGGAGAAAAGTGCCTCTTGTATATATATATATTTGATATATAGTATGTATATATATGTATATAACTATATAACTATAT
>NW_026319384.1:0-241 GCF_001194135.2 Octopus bimaculoides
AAACAAACTCACATGTGCATAAACACATGCATGCACACACCTTCTTACACACATACTCATGCACATGAACACATATACATATATATACACACATTCATGTACAAACACATACACACCTCTAAACATATATACAAGTACAAACATATACACACTTCCATGTGCATACACACATACGCATATGCATGGAGACATACACACATCTTCAAACACATACATGCATACATACATACATACATACATA
>NW_026319385.1:0-452 GCF_001194135.2 Octopus bimaculoides
TATATAAGCACATAGATACACATACAGCTACATATTTATACATATAGGTATAAGTGTGGTTGTGTGGTAAGAAGCGTGCTTCCCAAACACATAATTCCAGATTCAATCACACTGTATGGCAACCAAAGCCTTATCAGTAGATTTGGTAGATGGAAACTGAGAAAAACTGATCTTGTGTGTGTGTGTGTGTGTGTGTGTGTCTGTGTGACTGTGTTTGTCCCCCACCCTGCTTGAGAACAGCTGATAGTGTGTGTACATCCTTGTAACTTAGCAGCTCAGCAAAGTGACCAATAGAATAAGTTCAAAGTTTTTAAAAAATATTAAATACTGTGGTTGATATATTTGATTTTAAAATTTCTTTAAGACAGTGCTACAGCATAGTTGTAGTCAAAGAAGTAAAAGAATAAAAGATAATATAAATACAGGTGCATATCCACACACACACATTTATA
>NW_026319386.1:0-714 GCF_001194135.2 Octopus bimaculoides
TCAGCATATATATATATATATATATATATATATACAGTGAATAGAGGAAGACATACCGGATTAATGAAAATTCTAATGGAAAAAAAAATTGGAAAGATAGTATTTATTAAAGAAAATATTATATTACATGTTAGATGACTCAATATAAGGAATAATTATGTTCCTAGCTTGGATGAAAAAGATCAGACAAAGCGATTTAAAATATATAAAATGCAAAATGAAATCCCAAATGAAAGCGACTAAATTAAACCAGAAACTAAGAACTCTAACTAGTACTTGTCAAATATTAGAGGAATGTGCTTACCAACCACCTGGTTCTGGGTTCAATACCACTGCGTGTTACTATTCCATTGTTCACGCCAGACGATTGCATAGCTACTTCTTAATCGGTGCGTTCAATAATAGATTGCAAGGCGGATATCCGTTTGTCGACAAATAATAATACGCAATTTCAAAATTTGACTCATGGCCAGCAAATTTGGGGTAGAGCGGTAAGTCGATTAAATCGACACAGTGCTTCACTGGTACTTTTTAAAAATTTTATCGGGTTCGAAAGGATGAAAGGGAACGTCGGCAACCGCGGAATTTGAACTGAAAGGGTAAAGACGGACGAAATGCCACTAAACATTCCGCCCGGTGTGCTAACGCTTCTGCCAGCTAACCACCTAACCAATAATAATAATAATAATAATAATAATAATAATAATAATAATA
>NW_026319387.1:0-215 GCF_001194135.2 Octopus bimaculoides
CTCTTGTAAAAAACAACACATCTTCTTGCAATTCCTTCAAACACTCCTCCTTCGTTGCACTCTCTATTCTTTTATTTTTTCTTGAAAAGGATTTATATTCCACGACTCCAATTTCCATTTTCCTCCTCTGATGGGGTCAACTTTACGTTTGGCCCCTCCTTCTTCATCATTTCTTTATATTTTTCAATTTTCTCAGCCATGTCTTCATTCCAATG
>NW_026319388.1:0-531 GCF_001194135.2 Octopus bimaculoides
GCCCCAATGTGCATTCCAGATTTGAAGAAAATTTGTCAAGAAGAATGGGATAAAATTTCTAAAGAAACATGCAAGTCATTGATTAAGAACTACATGAAGAGATTGGTTAAAATGGAACTGAATAATGGTTATGCTACGAAGTATTAAATCAGAATTATCAGTTATTTGTGTTCTGTACAAATACTTTTTTCACCCCTAAATATTTATATTTGTATATAAATTCATTAGTTACTATAATTTATCAGTTTCTTTTGCATATTCTTAGTTCATGTATGTGTATGCAAATATAGTATTGGTATATCCCATTTATGTTCATTAGAAATTAAATGAATAAAGAATTTAGGCATGTACAAATATTTATTTCCCCCCACTGTATGTATATATGAGGAGATTCATTATAGGTATAAGAATATACCATAAACAAGTATAAAAAAATGGAGAGAAGACGTTGAAACAGAAACAGATTTATTATAAAACTGGATTCAAATATTATTTTCATATTCTTATTACCTGTTTTGGCTGATTTTCATG
>NW_026319389.1:0-428 GCF_001194135.2 Octopus bimaculoides
ATATATATATATATATATATCTATATCTACTGGGGTTGGACAAAATAATGGAAACACCTAGCATCATAGCATCTTTATTTTGAAATATCTATAAAACCATCAAAAGCTTGTTTATTTTTATGTTTTTTGATTTATTGTTAGTGTTGTTTAATATATTTTGCTAAAATTGCTGATTCTTTTCAGATATCATCAGAAAAAGGTAATTAAAATTAATTAAAATAACAGATCTATTAGACTTTCAAAGAGGTCAAATTGTTGGTGCTCGTATGGCAGGCGCTAGCATAACGAAAACACCCAAAATGTTTGGTGTTTCAAGATGTACTGTCTCAAAAGTAATGACAGCCTTTGAGAAAAAGGGAAAGACCTCGTTGAAACAAAACTCTGGAAGAAAACCAAAACTTTCAGAGAGGGACCGTCAGACACTTACG
>NW_026319391.1:0-381 GCF_001194135.2 Octopus bimaculoides
TATACATATTCACACACACATAAACACACACACACACACACACACAAACATGTATTTATATATATGACCAGCAGCCAGTATCAATTCTCGTTCGTTTCTTCTAGAGATTCTTGCGATGCAGGATTGTCACATTTCCCGCCTTTACGTAACCACACACACACACACACTCTTTCTCACTACGTATGTATGCATGCATGCATGTATGTATGTATGTATGTATGTATTACTCTACATAATACTAACAACAATACCAGTATTGTTAAAACGGGTGATATCAATTACGACTGGGCCCCGTCACCACCATCTCCTGGAAATCACTCTTCTTCCATCACTCTCTCTCTCTCTCTCTCTCTCTCTCTCTTTCTTTCTCTGTCTCTCTCT
>NW_026319392.1:0-524 GCF_001194135.2 Octopus bimaculoides
AACCATGTAATAATTTTCTTGCACCTTTCCAATCTCTTTTCCTTCATAGCCGTTGTCAACAAGTGTTTTGGAAATTAGATTGAAAGATATTTAATTAAGAACAAAAGATCAGATAATACAGTTCTATATACCCACAGGCATATGGAGTAGTGGTTAAGAGCGCGGGCTACTAACCCCAAGATTCCGAATTTGAGTCCAGGCAGTGACCTGAATAATAATAATAATAATAATAATAATAATAATAATAATAATAATAATAATAATAATAATAATAATAATAATAATAATAACAACAACAACATCGGAAAAATACCTTAGGTTCGAAATTCCACCAGGACACCTGATGAAGGCTAGGTAGTACATCAACCGAAACGTTGGGCAAACAAGATGACAAATATCTGTCAAATATAAATAATGTAAATAAAAGATCAGATTTTTTTTTAAAGGTGAGTGGTAGCATCAGAACGGAATTCTAAAATATATTAAAGAAAAGTAAGAAAGAAAAACCACTTCATGGCCAATAA
>NW_026319393.1:0-422 GCF_001194135.2 Octopus bimaculoides
TATGTAGGTAGGTAGGTTGGTATTAATTATGTATTGCAAATGTGTCTCAATGAAATAAATATGTATTCAATATCGAACACTTTTCGTAATTTATAAATATAAAAAAGCATAACTTGATACTTTCAAACTGTTTAATTAACTAAATACTAGCAACGAAACCAACGGTAAAAAAAATATCAAAAAAATGTATTCCTGGGGTATGGACAATATCTACACATAGGTATCTTTAAATGCTGACTCACAAACATACACATTAACGCCCATATACGTACATGCACACACGCACACTTCATACATATGTTTACATACATACATATGTATATATATCTATATATATATGTATATATGTATATATAAAATATGGTTATATACGTGTGTGTGTATACACATGTATATAAGTATATATATATATATACATATAT
>NW_026319394.1:0-505 GCF_001194135.2 Octopus bimaculoides
ATACGCATAGTGTTAGGTTTGGTTTTTCCAATACTAAGAACCTAGAGCAGCTTATTGCAGCACATAATTCTAAAGTTCTTAAGACAGGCACTTAGGTAATAATATTATAGGTTCTACGATTGAGGTAACTGAGATTAATCCCAGGAGGTTAAGGTTTGAGGGTCCGAACGTGAGATTAAGGAATATAGTGTATCAGTGTAAGGTTAAGAGCGATACAGATGTTAGCGTTTATGTGGGTTGTTCTTCGGATAAGATTTGTAGGAGAATTTCTTGTCACTTTAATACGTTTAGAGATAGGAGTAAAAAAGCTAGTACTAGTCTTAGTAGGTTTATTTGGGGGTTAAAAGAACAAAATAAGAACTTTTCGTTAGAATGGTCTATTATTGGGAGGATTTCCCTTACGATAAGGGTAGGAGGTATTGCAACTTGTGCAATCTTGAGTAGTTTTTTATTCCATTTTCAAAGCATAAACTAATTAATAAACTAACATATAATGGGTTCAGAT
>NW_026319395.1:0-338 GCF_001194135.2 Octopus bimaculoides
GCCCAATGTACGAAGGTCTTGCCTCACCACCTCAGCCCAGGTCATATATAACATGAAAATTAAACACTACATAAACAAACTAAGATCATAGTCCTACATTACAATACTGTCCATGTGTATCTCGGATGTTACAGCTTATATGACAGCTAATAGCTACACACAGATAAACACACACAAACTAACATTATAAACTTACAACACTGTTCTCATGAATCTAAGCGGATACACACACACACACACAAACGTACCAAAATCATAGACCCACGTGACAATACTGCACTCATGTATCTAGGATAGCACGACACATATGACCCCCCCAACACACACACACACACACA
>NW_026319396.1:0-567 GCF_001194135.2 Octopus bimaculoides
TGTTTATTTTCAGAATGACATCATAAAGTAGATCCAAGAGGTAAGATCTGACTGGTTCGAACATAACACAGGTAGAATATTTAGAGCTGATATAACCTATTTAACTGCTAAGGGATTAAAACATTAAGTTATGCGTGAGAAACATAATGTGTATTCACCAATGTAATGTTGTGGTACAGCGTGGCTGGTATGGACATAGTACATACTTAACATTATAATACAATGTTATATAATATGGTTAGTGACACAATGCATATTGAACATTATAATACAAAGGTGTTGTGTGAATAGTGAAATACAGAGCAATAAACATTATAATACTGTGATGTAGTATGGGTAGTGAAATAATATATAACCAACATTATAATGCAGAGGTATAGTATGGATAGTGAAATTATGTGCTGAACATTATAATTAACCAAATGTAAACATAGTTAAAAATAATACATTTCTAAATCTCTCAGAGAGGTTTATGCAGTAGTCATATGATGAAGTAGTTGTATGCTGTCATTTTAATGTCATGCTACTCCAGACTGATGACAAGCAAAGACTCAGAAACATGTCTCT
>NW_026319397.1:0-729 GCF_001194135.2 Octopus bimaculoides
ATATATACTCACAAATACATATAAACACAGGAAAATATTTACACCGATGTAAGCGTACGTATACACAAAATAAGTAAAAACATATTACTCCATCGATGTGAAAATATTTTGGTTGCGAGGCATCATTATTTCGAAAAACCTCGATCTATGAATAGTAATAATGAAGCGGACACTAGATGTTAAATATATAGACGGTGGCTACATGGACATCGTAACTGTCTAATCATCTGTCTTAGCTGGATGTCGCTTCACTGAGATAATGAAGCATATGTTATTCATGTAATTTAGTTGAGAGCACCGAAACAAGTGGAAAATAACAGCCAACAATCCTTAATTTTGCAACGACTCATTTCATTGAATTTTGTGTAACTTTGTTTTATAGGATATGTAAGTAGATAAGCGTATATACTACTATTTGATGAGCTAGATTTGATAATATGGGCATTCGTGCGTATGTGCTGCGATGTATATATATATATATATATATATATGTATATATAAGAGTATGAGGGATTTAATTCACTGGTGATCTAAACAAATAGATACGCTGTGTAAATGCTATAATTGGTCATCCGTTAGGTTCCAAGTTCACAGCTGAGGCTGGAGCTAGGGATCCGTAGTATCTCAAGTCATTTAGAATTGCTTGAGATGCTTATGATATTTGTCCTGCCTTGGTTTTTGTTGTCCTTTCCCTCTGATATATATATATATATATATATATATATATAG
>NW_026319398.1:0-403 GCF_001194135.2 Octopus bimaculoides
ATTAGGTGTTCTTTTATCGGTACGGCTTGATCCAACGTTGACTCCTCTTCATTATTTTGTATTATTACTCGTATGATAACACTATAACCAGGACACGCTATACAAAATAAGCAGCTTGTGAAAAGTCATATACTTACTGCAGAATTAGAAAAGTAGAGATTCTAATTTGAAAAGAAATGAAACCGGAAGAAAATACATTAAGAAAAGGGAAAATACATTAAAAATGAATGAAAAGACTAAAATAAAACGTCTGACATTTGCAAAAAGAATCAGAAAATGTTGAGACATTGTATATACACAAGCCAACCCTCACACAAAAGCTGATGACGGCCTGCGAGAGCTCATTCATTCCATTCAATGTGTTTCACCATTTCTTTCTAATTGTTATCTTTTTTTCTTCCTA
>NW_026319399.1:0-390 GCF_001194135.2 Octopus bimaculoides
CGCATCTATTAATGCAAGCAGTGACAGAACACTTTACCCCTCCTCACGCCTACTCTAGACCCGGAAAATCATAGAGGTTGTGTTTGCTAGTGTGTAGGATATCTGCTGTAAGTCGGAATAGCTGCTTCGGCTAAGAGAGTATATAGTAAAGTGAACTAAAGAGTTTGGCCCAAGGACCGACAATCCTTGCTGTGTTGGAATAGAACTTACGACTTAACACTTACGGGTTGACTAGCACAACTACTAAGCCAGGCGCTTTCAACTACAAACTGGGACACACGTAGAAAAGCATACATATGTGTACTGATATGTGTGTGCATACAAATATATACATATATGAGTATGTGTCTGCGTATGTGGGTGTGTCTGTATATACACACACACACACAC
>NW_026319402.1:0-381 GCF_001194135.2 Octopus bimaculoides
CACACACACACATGCACACACACACACACATGCACACACACACACACATGTAAATATATATAGGAAGATATATAAAGAGAAACAAAAAGTGAACATATTCAGAAGAACGTTCATGTATGGCTTATATGCCCTGAGGAGATCGTGCTAATAATGCATAAATCACTACATACGAATATGCAACAATATGTACTTGGTGCGATCGAAACACGTTGCAGACTATTATTATGAATAAACTAACTGGAAATATTCATAAAGTTTGAATGTTCAGATTCTTCATTCTCTTTATTATCAATATCATACTTTACACTCTAAGTAGCTAAAAAATAAACTGATGGGACATTGGATGGGAGGTAAAGGAAGATAACCAAAAAAAAAAAAAAA
>NW_026319403.1:0-619 GCF_001194135.2 Octopus bimaculoides
AGCGAGGGAGAGAGAGTGAGTGTGTGAAAAGTCACAAAAGTGACAAAGGGTACTGACACCGCTTTTGCTAAAAATAAGAGTTAAAACAATTGAAAAAACCACAAAAGCCTTAATGACTGACATAGGGAGTTAAGTCCCCAGCGTACATAGTCGGATCGCGATTTCGTATTTTGATGTAGAGCATCTTAATCCTCATCAGCGACTCTTAACGCCTAGGGTTAAACTCAACTCCTCTGTCAGTCTTTTAAAAAATACCGTTGAAAACGTGTGCTGATTTTTAGAACAGTAAAAGTGTGAAAAACAAATTAAAAAGGGTGGCTTATTACCAATTAGTACCTAAAGGTAAAATTAATAGAGGTCACAAAAGTGACAGAGGATACTAATTAGCACCGCTTTTGCTAAAAATAAGAGTTAAAGCAACTCAAAAAGCTACAGAAGCACTGTCATAATGACTGACAAAGGAAAGTAAGTCTCCAATGTACATAGTTGGATCGCGATATCGGGAGTGGTGTTGTTTTAATTCCTATTTTTAGCAAAAGCGGTGCTAATCAGTACCTCTGTCACTCTTCTGACCTTTACTCTTTTACTCTTTTACTTGTTTCAGTCATTTGACTGCGGC
>NW_026319404.1:0-547 GCF_001194135.2 Octopus bimaculoides
TATATATATATATATGTATGTATGTATGTATGTATGTATATATGTATGTAAGAATACATTACATTTGAATATACAGTATGCATACTGCAATAAATAAAGAGAAGGAAAATATTTCGTGTTAAATGTAACATTAAGCTATCCCTGTCGCCTTGCTGGATTTATCAGAAATACTGCATGACACCAAACTAATCCTCTTCCACCACTTCGTGTCAAAGAACCTCACCTACAAATCACAGTTTCCTTTCATTCACAAATATACGTACATGCACTCTGAGAAAGCGCATTTCTGTTATTACAAAGTGTTAAGTTTACTGTTTAGATGTATCTTATTCACTAAACAAACATCAAACCGAGATTCTTTAATAGTTTTAACGATTTTACAACACCTTTCAGTTGTTAAAGATTGTAAGAGAAGACATGCTGGTTTTCCTATTTCCTAATACATAGATACACCTAGACATACACAGATTTGCATGTGCATACACATCCAGGCACGTATACACACACACACTCGTATGTATATATATATATATATATATATATATAT
>NW_026319405.1:0-1562 GCF_001194135.2 Octopus bimaculoides
CACACACACACACACACACACACACGCACACACGCACACACGCACGCACAGCTATTCACTATGCACACACATGCGCACATTCACACACATATACATAATACATGATACACTCACATACAGATTTTTTGCAAAGCGAAAGGATCTTCATTGGTTGCGACGATGACTCCTCCAGTCGTTGTATCAAATGAACTGACAACCCATTGTGAGTCAGTGTATAAAGTGAATGAAATTTCCAGACACGGGCACCTTTCACGTATTGCTTTAGTAGAACTACCACATATGTGTGTATGTGTGTGTGCGTGTGTATTCATGTATGTATTTATATACGTGAGTGGATGTATATGTATATAAATATATGTGTGCACATATATATATATGTATGTGTGTGTGTGTATGCATATATAAACTCTATGATCTTCAACAATGCATCATTTCGTGTTTAATATAATCGTTGATTCGAGTAAATGTTATTTCGATGAATTGTCTTTTCGTTCAATTATTTCCGATTATTTGTATTTCGACTAGCTGTTTTCAATGTACTGACCGCGAGCCTATAAATCTCACACACACACACACACACACACACATACACTCATCCTCATATGTAGCATATTTCACAGGTTAGCATTAACATTTTTCAAAGAAGTGACGAGAATTTGTTTCATTCCACTTCTGCCCATGCTGTTTCGATGAATGCTTGCAGACATAAACGCCACTACGCGTGTCAAACATTCAGAACAATGAGGACCATTGCTGAGCGGCTAGTAAATGGCGAAGTCCGCGAGCAAATGTTTGATGCACAAGGACATCGAGTCCTACATGATGAGAAGAGGGCTGTTTGTCTGGCAAGAACCGAGAGAGCTACGTATGTAATAATGTGATCCCAACATTATGTTACCTCCAAGATTCATGGATCTGAATCTACGCGGACGTTATGGCTGGCATACGTTATGTTCATACAATATTGTCAGAAGGCCACTTCCGTAGCTCTGATGCAGCCACGGAAGTGAATATATGGTAGGATCAGGTGGGTCTGGGACAGTGGCGAACTGGGTCTAAAAATATTGGTTGCCAGGAGACTAAGGGGACCTACCTGCAACTACAAGGGGGCCCACCCGCAACTACAATGCTATCATTTATTACTATTATTATTAAGGCGGCGAGCTGGCAGAATCATTAGAGCGCCGGGTGAAATGCTTAGCGGTATTTCGTCTGCCGTTACGGTCTAAGTTCAAATTCCGCCGAGGCCGACTTTGCCTTTCACCCTTTCGGGGTCGATAAATTAAGTACCAGTTACGCACTGGGGTCGATGTAATCGACTTAATCTCTTTGTCTGTCCTTGTTTGTCCCCTTTATGTTTAGCCCCTTGTGGGCAATAAAGAAATAATTTATTATTTTTATTTATTTTGTTAAACGTATTCTTTTCAACTGTCTACAATCAGGCTGAAATAATTAATACATTCTTCCAGGAGTGAATAAGAAAAAAATCTCAAACTTGAGGAGATGGGCTCTTTAGATACTAACATGGGCCCCCATATACGAATTCTAATGGCGCAGGGGCC
>NW_026319406.1:0-257 GCF_001194135.2 Octopus bimaculoides
AATTTCTGAAAGAAAATCGGCATTTTTGTATTTGCTGCTGATAAGGTAAACCACACATGCGCGGTAAATTTTGAAAAATTAAGCATATAAGAGTAAGCCATGTTTCCTATGACTCGTGTTTATATGCTCTTCTGGTTATTCCGCTGAAGATAGTGACCTTGTGAGATATATTTTTATCTTGCTAAAATAACTTCAAACCATGGTACGGAATATAGATTGGTAAATGTTCTTATTTTTCATTCCCTTTCGAAATTATC
>NW_026319407.1:0-574 GCF_001194135.2 Octopus bimaculoides
TCATATAAATGTAAATGCACCACTTTTCGTCGCCAGTAATGATTCGGTAAAGAATCGTTGCTTGTGTCCATGAGTTGAGTGGTGACGAGCAAGCAAACCAGTGGAGATTGTGGCTCGTTGATTTTTGATGTTGTCACTTTAAGCATGTGAAACCCATGCTCTATACTTCTGAACCTTTCCCGAGTGAAGATGCTTCTCTATATCAGTGTGGGAGCATTCCATTTTCTCTGCCAGTTGCCTTGGCGTTTGACGAGAATTGTCGTGCAAATGTTGGTTTAATCGCTCTTCCTCGAACTCAACTGGACGGCCAGAATGAGGTGCGTCTTTGAGGTCAAAATTTCTATTTTTGAACTTGGCGTACCAATCACGAGCGGTTCTTTCAGCTATGGCACCCTCTTCATACACAGCACAAATCCACGCACAAGGCTTTGGTCAGCCTGAGGCTATAGTAGAAGACACTAGCCCAACGTGCCACGTAGTGAGACTGATCTCGGAACCATGTGCTCGGCCTAAATAAATAAATAAATACATATATATAAAGTGTAGTATATTGCCACTTAAGTGTGGCTGACCC
>NW_026319408.1:0-214 GCF_001194135.2 Octopus bimaculoides
GTGTGTGTGTGTGTGCGTGTGTGTGGATATATATACGTTTATATACGTACATAACCAGATTACAAACAAATATATATATGAATACATATATATATTTATATTTATATATACATACACATTTATGCGAATATAAGTATATGTGTAGCTTATATATGTATATACATATACATACATACATATATGCATACATGCATACACACACACATACATACAA
>NW_026319409.1:0-251 GCF_001194135.2 Octopus bimaculoides
AAGCTCTCTAGTAGACCTTTGAGGCAAGAATTTCCTTTCCTATCAGTGGAACCTACACTATCAACTCGCGCATCGAGAATAGTGTTGAAGTTCCCTAACAAAACTATGGTTTTAGACGTCAATAGAAAGTACTCCAGGTTCCGAAAAAAATCCGACTGCCTCTGTCCATTAGGAGCATAGGCAGCTACCAACCTGAAGGATTGCTTACTTTCATGTGTTACATCTAGGACGACCAGCCTACCTTCTGGGTC
>NW_026319410.1:0-294 GCF_001194135.2 Octopus bimaculoides
TTGTGTGTGTGTGTTGTTGTTGCTGTAGTTGTGTATGTGTGCATTTGTTTGTGTGTGTAGTTATGTGTGTCTGTGTTTCAGTGTATGTTGCTGTATATATGTACATATGCATGTGTGTGTGTGTCTATATGTCACTGTAATATGTGCATTTGTATGTGAGCATGTGTGAGTGTGTGTCTGTGTGTGTCAGTGTATGTTGCTGTATATATGTACATTTGCATGTGTGTGTGTGTGAGTGCTGTTGTTGTTGTGCATGTGTGCATTTGTTTGTGTGTGTAGTTGTGTGTGTGTGTG
>NW_026319411.1:0-670 GCF_001194135.2 Octopus bimaculoides
TTAAATGATGATGATGATGATATATATAGGCATAGGTGTGAATGTGTGGTAAGAAGCTTGCTTCACAACCACATGGTTCCAGGTTCAGCCCCACTGCATGGCACCTTGAGAAAGTGTCTTCTACTATAGCCTCGGGCCAACCAAAGCCTTGTGAGTCAACTTTGTAGATGGAAACTGAAAGAAGCCCATCATATATATATGTGTGTGTGTGTGTTTGTGTCTGTGTTTGTCCCCACATCATAGTTTTATGTCCCTGTAACTTAGCCGTTTGGTGAAAGAGACTGATAGAATAAGTACTAGGCTTAAAAATAAGTCCTGAGGTCGATTTGTTTGACTAAAACCCATCAAGGTGGTGCTCCAGCATGGCCACAGTCAAATGACTGAAACAAATAAAAGAATAAAAGAACACACACACACACATACATACACAGAAGGTGTCCAGGCTAAATTTAAGTTTTCATAAAGGGAAAAGAAAACACAATATCCTATCCAAAAATAAAAGTATTTAAAATGACTTTTTAAATATCAACTAGATTATGGCTGTGTGATAATAGTTTATTCAAAATTAGCTGACTCCAACTTCTATTGTGGCCTCAAGATGGCTCTGGAACCTAGCGCATGCATTTTAGTAGAAAGTGGGTTATACATCTTTAGATTGTATACCTGACTT
>NW_026319412.1:0-274 GCF_001194135.2 Octopus bimaculoides
CACACTTACACAAACACACACGCTTACACACACACACACACACACACACAATAGTTCTTATTGTTTATGTCGTATACCATCAACAAACTGACGAGCGAGTACATGCACACACATTTGTATTTATACAATGTAAATGTGAATACGTCGGTGCATGCATGCATGCATACATACATACATGTGTATACACATATATACGCAACAACTGAGTATTCCGTCGTTGCCGGGTAACTTGCACAACAGAATGTCTTGGGCTGACTTTCGGAATAGCACACCC
>NW_026319413.1:0-236 GCF_001194135.2 Octopus bimaculoides
AGTAGTAGTAGTAGTAGTAGTAGTAGTAGTAGTAGTAGTATCATAATTATGATGTAAATCAGTTTGATATGGCCGAATACAGAGCTAGAGCCATTCCAAGATAGCTCCTGGAAACTGGCGTGATATTCGCCAACGTGGTTAACATGTTATGAAAATGATATCAAAATATCAACGCCACAATATACATGAAAAGAGAGCTTCCGATATTAATCTTTGGTCTGCCTGGCTGGTCAGGA
>NW_026319414.1:0-211 GCF_001194135.2 Octopus bimaculoides
CATATATACATATACATATACACATATATACATATACATATACATACATATACATATGTACGTATATACATGTATACATATATACATGTATACATATATACACATATACACATATGCATATACACACATATATACGTATATACATGTATACATATATACACATATACATATATACACATATATATACATATATACACATATATACACATAT
>NW_026319415.1:0-382 GCF_001194135.2 Octopus bimaculoides
CTATCTATCTATCTATCTATCTATCTATCTATCTATCTGTATATATATGCGCGATTGTCTGTGTGTATGTGCCTGTACACACACAAACAGCCACATACAAGCACACACATATTGGCTTTCATTGTGTTCTCATACACAACAAAAATTGCTCAATGCACATTTGTTTTAGAACTGTCTTATTGCAATTGAGCTTGGTATAGTTGTTTCATAGCTTCTTTTGTAACCCTACTCCTCGATGAGCCTGTCATAGTTGATAATCTATATTTACCGATGAGCACGACTGACTAATCAACTACACGAAACCTTTATATATAAAGGAATAATAGGGCTACCCGACACATAACTATATATATATATATACATATATATATATACATATATA
>NW_026319416.1:0-248 GCF_001194135.2 Octopus bimaculoides
CACAATACATGCACAAATGCATACACACACAGACATACAATACATGCATATTTATATATATATACACATATATATACACACACATATATATATACATGCCCATATATACATACATGTTTGCATATATACACGTATATACACATATATACGTGCACATATGTACATATATACACACATACATACATATGTGCACATAAATATACAATAAACATATATATATATATATATATATATATATATATATATAT
>NW_026319418.1:0-203 GCF_001194135.2 Octopus bimaculoides
ACTGTTTCTTCTTTCTTTTTTCAGCGCATCACTCTCACTTCCTGCTACAACTCTCCTCTTATAGATGTAATAATCCGTTCCTCTACTATTTCTGTCTCCGATGTTTCCCTGAAACAGCTGTAAGACTTTATCCATAAAATATACTGCTAACTGTTCTCTCTTTATACATACACACGCTAATACACGACCTATGTTATAATCCC
>NW_026319419.1:0-345 GCF_001194135.2 Octopus bimaculoides
CACACACACACACACAGTTCATCATATAGCATACATTCATATTTGCTAAATGCTCGCATAATTTATGTCTCTTTCTGATTGTCTGTATATATGACTGTACGGGTGAGTGTTTTGTGAATATATGTGCAAATTTTTGGCAAGTCGGAAAGTTACATAGTTATACAGATAAAAATTTTCGAGAGGGAGAGAGAGAGAGAACAGACGCAAATACTGTGAGGATAATAAGATATTAAGGAAAGAAGATATTAAGACATGAATGTTCTACACACACACACACACACACACACACACATGTTATATACATATATATACATATACATATACATATATATATATATATATACA
>NW_026319420.1:0-562 GCF_001194135.2 Octopus bimaculoides
TGCGAGATCGTGGTTTCAGTTCCCAGACCGGGTTGTGTGTTGTGTTCTTGAGCAAAGCACTTTATCTTACGTTGCTCTGCAATTACTTCGACACCTGATGCGTGGTATACTATGCACCTGTTCAGACGACGTCAAATTTGGTGGAGAGAGTGAGCTAATGTGCTGTGCGTGAACATTTGATCAATATAAACAAGTCAGTTGTGCAGGTCGTTCGGAAAAAGCTGAACACTCATACGTCGTTTTCGACGGAAGAGTCTATAATATTTATTATATAGAAAATGTATATCGATGTACAATGACATGCAAATGTAGGTAGAAAAAAAATATTTTAGTATTGTGGTTAAATGTAAGACGGCAAGCTCGCAGAATTGTTAGAATCGTTAGCACACAGGAGGAAATGCTTAGCGGCATTTCGTCAGTATTTATGTTCTGAGATCAAATCCTGCCAAGGCCGACCTTGCCTTTCATCCTTTCCGGGGTCGGTAAAAAGTATCAATTGAACACCGAGGTCGATTTAATCGACTTTGCCCCTCTTTCAAAACTGTTGCCTTTGTACACACAC
>NW_026319421.1:0-201 GCF_001194135.2 Octopus bimaculoides
AAGAGTATATGTATATATACGTATATGTATATATATATATGCATATGTATATATATACATATATATGCATACATATATATATATAAATATATATATGCATATATATATACATATGCATATATATATGTACATACATATGTATGTATATATGTATATGCATATATATGTATATATATATATGTATATATATATGTATATGTA
>NW_026319422.1:0-253 GCF_001194135.2 Octopus bimaculoides
TAATGATAATAATAATAATAATGATGATAATAATAATAATGATGATAATAGATAGAGAGAAGAGTTCTTTACTTTTGTATACGATTCGTATACAAAAGGAAAGAATTCTTCTCCGTATCTATTACATTTCTGCTGAGTTACTTCAGTCCTTTATATGAACTAATAATAATAATGATGATAATAATAATAATAATGATAAGAGAAAAAGCCAACCATATAAGTATTTAGGAGTCAATGAACTAGATAGGATACA
>NW_026319423.1:0-428 GCF_001194135.2 Octopus bimaculoides
AATGGTATGTTGGAGGGGTAGAGTGGAAGGTGTTTGGTGAGGGCAACTGTGGAGTGGGTGCGGGGTAGAAGAGCAGTGGCATGGTCCCCGGAACGTGCTCTGGCAAGGGCTGTGTGGATAGTGGTGAGTGGATATCCACGAAGGGTAAAGTGGCGAGTCTCAAAGTCATGGGTGTCACTTCAGAGCCTCCGCAGACGGAGGAATTGGGAGTAGGGAATTGAGAGCTTGGTGTGGGTAGGATGAGAGGAGGAGAAGTTGAGGTATGAATGTGAGTTGGTGTGTTTGTAGTGGGTGGAGGTAGTGAGAGCGGAGTGGTGTATGTTGACAGAAATGTTCAGAAATGCGACGGAAGTATTAGAAACAGTGCAGAAGAATTCGAGGGCAGCAGGGAAGGATTGGACAAAAGAGAGGAAGGAGTCTAGTTATGT
>NW_026319424.1:0-249 GCF_001194135.2 Octopus bimaculoides
CCACCAGAATAGGTTATTCAGAGTAGATAAGAAGAGATTCTATAAAGAAAAAAATGGAGAGTGTACAGATGAAAAGTTGATACCAAATAACAATGAAGGTCAAAGGTTTTGGAGTGACATCTGGAGCAAAGACAAGGAGCACAAGAAGGATGCTGATTGGCTGCAAGAACTGAAACAAAGAGTTGTTTGTTGCTGTTGCTGTTGTCACTCCGTCGCTTACGACGTCGAAGGTTCCAGTTGATCCGATCA
>NW_026319425.1:0-369 GCF_001194135.2 Octopus bimaculoides
GCAGTCAAAGAACTACTGATTCCAAACTACAATTTTTTTCTCTAAACGGACGGCGATATTTATGGCACACATAGAACAAAAACCGAAGGGAAAAGCAAAAACAATCCTGCCTTTAGTTAACTGGATACGACGTTTCACGGTTAAGAGTATGAAGTTACTCTATTCCGACTGTTCTATGTGTGTCATAAATATCGCCATCCGTTTAGAGAAAAAATTTGTAGTTTGGAATCAGTAGTTCTTTGACTGCTATTTCTAAATTTTCAGTATGTTGGAGAAGCAACTCAAGCTAATCCCTGTATATTTATGATTATACATAAACATAGATAGATAAATAGATAAACAGATAGATAGATAGATAGATAGATAGAT
>NW_026319426.1:0-270 GCF_001194135.2 Octopus bimaculoides
ACAATTAAAAATGATAATAACAGAATCAATAATATAGGCGATTGCAGGCCCAAAATAGGATTAAATAGCTGAAGGATAAACATTAACCAAAGGACATACTAAGTATGTCAACCTGCTGGAAACAACAGTCAAAACTCTTATTTAAATCGCCGAAAATACACTGAAAATAACTACAGAAATTAACTACAGACGGTTGATTTCTGTAGTCATTTTCAGTGTATTTTCTGCGATTTAAATACGAGGTTTGACTGTTGTTTCCAGCAGGTAGAC
>NW_026319427.1:0-758 GCF_001194135.2 Octopus bimaculoides
AGTATGTATACACACACACACACACATATAATTATAAAGAAAAAGAAAGAATTACGTTAATATATGAGTGTGTGAGTGTGTGTGACTACGTGTGTGTATATATATGTATGTCCATATATAGTAGTTAGTGCACTCGGTTCACGATCGTAAGGCTCTCTGAGTTCAATTCCCGGTGACGCGTTGTGTCTTTGAGCAAGACATTTTATTTCACATTGGTCCAGTCCATTCAGCTGGCAAAAATGAGTAGTATCTGTAATTCAAAGGGTCAGCCTTGTTACACTCTGTGTCACGCTGAATCTTCTTGAGAACTACGTGTCTGTGGAGTGCTTAGCCACTTGCACGTTAATTTCGTGAGCAACATGTTCAGCTGATCGGATCAACTGGAACTCTCGTCGGAGTGCCACGTGACCATCGCCCATCTTTCCTTTACTCACGTTATCATCTTTCTTTTCCTGCACAGACGTTCAATGAACTTGACGTCTTTTTCTCTCTCTTCTATCTTTTCTCTTTTCAAAGAAAATATTTCTCTCAGCGTTCACTATTTTCCCTCTCGTTCTGGTCTAACCACCTTCCACTTTTGTTTTCGTTCAGTTTCCTTGTATGTCTCCACTGTCCTGTTTTTGTTCCCAACTTTGACTCTCCATAAATCCTAAATTTTATTTTAGAATTTATGGGAGCAACTCTCTTTGAAAACTCATATAGCCGTTGAATGCGCGAAAGGAGGAGTAGATAGACAGCCAACAACTGATGAAGGGTCG
>NW_026319427.1:3757-4222 GCF_001194135.2 Octopus bimaculoides
CGACGCTCTTCCGATCTGATGATATGTTACCAAAATATTTCATAATGAATTCTTGGCTTGATTTTCTTTTAAAGGAGCCCCACCTGCTTCCATATTTGGTCGAAAGAAAGAAGATCGCTCAAAATACCTGAAAGAAGACAAGAAAACTATCCAAAAGGCATTTGGTCAGTCTTAGAGGCGACGTTATTGGGTGAATATTGTGGCAATATTGCAATGGCAAAGCTTCTCTTCAAATCTTCTTTTGTACACGGACTCTCATTTAAATATCTGTATACTAATGAATAATTTATTAAGCAATGTCCATTAAAAACAAAACAGAACAAAACGAAACGAAACAAAGCAACAAAAAAAAGTTAGAGAGGGAAATATACAGAGAAATAAATTAACGAATTTATAGACATTAAAGCAGCAAATTGGTTTTTGTACACATTCACGTCGTTAATTGTGTATGTAATATATATATAT
>NW_026319428.1:0-291 GCF_001194135.2 Octopus bimaculoides
AAGTGAAAGCACGTTATAAAAATAAAACTACTGAATAATAATACTAATAACGATAATAATAACAACAACAATAATAATCCATAAATGGAATTTATAAATTTGTGCACACATAGATATCAAAATAAATCAAACCTTACCACACACTCCTCCTTTTCCTCTATCATTACCATTCCTTTCTCTCTTTCCATCACCTTCTACACAATCTAGGTACTTAGTACCATCATAACAATTCCATCTCACTCCTATTATTGTGTGTGTATATATATATATATATATATATATATATATATA
>NW_026319429.1:0-202 GCF_001194135.2 Octopus bimaculoides
TATACATAACTACATACATACATACATACATACATACATACATACATACAAAAAAATTATATGCAGCAATATCAAAATCACTCATTGACCAGAAGTCTACCATACAGAAACGGCCATTGAAAAAGTGAAGACACTGGTGGTGCTACAGCATGGTCACATCATTTATGCTGAAACACATAAAAGAATAATAGAATACAGATAT
>NW_026319430.1:0-513 GCF_001194135.2 Octopus bimaculoides
ATATATATTTAATATATATATATATATATATATATATTAGGGTGCTAAAGGCTTAACTGCAAAAGCATGTCTACAAGTGCATATGCGATGTTTGCTTGTATATACATTTGTAAACTGGCTTTGTGTAAACATACGTAATTTTCTGCATATGTGGAGGAGGTGTAAAGGATTTCTTGAACAATTATTCATGCAAGACCTCGTCTACTTCAATATAACTGCGATTGCGCCTTATTCACGTCATTCATATTCTTCCTCCCTCTACCCCCTCTCTCTCTCTCTTTCTCTGTCACTCTTAATACTGTCTTTCACCTCCCCAACCGCATCATATTTTCTGCTAGACATAGTTTGTTTTTGTTTTCTTTTAAGCATTTGCGGCTTATCAGCATGAAAGATTTATTAGAGGAAACGACTTGAAAATGGGTGAATGGAGAGGAAACTATATAAATGTATATGCATATATGTGTCTGTTTATATAAATATATATAAATGTATGTATGTATAAATATATATATA
>NW_026319431.1:0-258 GCF_001194135.2 Octopus bimaculoides
TATATATATATATATACATATAGACATGCATAGAAACATACACACATATATATATACATAAATATACATATATAATATGCATATACAGATATATAGATGTGCATGTATTCATACATACATATATCCATATATATAGGATATACTCTCTCTATATATATATGTGTGTGTGTACATATATATACATATATGCAGCTAGACGTACATATACATGTACATATATAAACATATACACACACACACACACACACACACACACAC
>NW_026319432.1:0-317 GCF_001194135.2 Octopus bimaculoides
AATGTAGTCGGGCAGCTTCCTCTGACTCCATTCTCACCTCTACCGTAGCACAGCGCTTGCCTCCGGTTATGTTCGTAATTTTGTTAAACAATGATTTTAGGCACCTTTCGATTTCAGCCTCCGCCACGAATTCAATTTTTTTCGCTTCTCCACTATATGTTTCAAATATTAACGCTCTCCTTTGTGTTCCTTCTATGAACCTTTCGGGAGGGGTTGCAACAACACCATGACCCTCTCTCTTCATCACATTCCTATGCCTCTCGGCACTCCCGATGTTGACAGTTCGCTTCTTGTCACCAGCGACCGCTGCAAAATTC
>NW_026319433.1:0-207 GCF_001194135.2 Octopus bimaculoides
GATGAAGTGGTGAGCCATGAGTTGAGATTGAGTCTCAAAGTCATGGTTGTCACTGCAGAGCCTGCGCAGAAGGATGAATTGGGAGTAGGGGATGGAGAGATTGGTGTGGGTAGGGTGGGAGGAGGAGAAGTTGTGGTATGAGTGTGAGTCGGTGTGTTTGTAGTGGATAGAGGTAGTAAGAGCGGAGTTGTAAATAAAAACTCCGAA
>NW_026319434.1:0-418 GCF_001194135.2 Octopus bimaculoides
ACACATACACACACACGCACACACATACACACACGCACACACATACACACGCATGCTCGCACACGCACGCCCACACACCTCTCACAAACACAACACACTCACACAGACACGCATACAATCACACACACATGGGCATAAACAACACACGCACATGCATGCACGTACAGAAGCAAACGCACGCACACACACACACACGTACACACGCACGCACATATACACAACATGCACATACAAACATATACACAACATACACACACATACAAACACACACGCCCGCACAAAAAAACATACACAATATACACATATACATACACACGCGCACGCACAAAATATACACACTCACACATACACACATATACACACACACGCACACGTACCCAACACTTACAATCCTACACAGACACGCGCACGCACATCC
>NW_026319435.1:0-295 GCF_001194135.2 Octopus bimaculoides
AAAAAAAAAAAAGAAAATCCGACTCACCCAGTTACTCTCATTTGTTTCATTCATTTCATAGGGAAAAGCTCGAGAACTTTTGTAACTGTTTTTCTAACTGTAAACCTTTCACCTACTTTCTCCCTTTCTCTCATTCTCTTTCGCTGTAACGGCTTTATTTTCTTTTATCTTTCATTTCTTTAGCTGCCTCTTCTCTTCATGTGTTGGACATACACGCATATTACAAACGCACATAGATAGATAAATAGATAGATAGATAGATAGATAGATATACATACAGGTATATACACGTACA
>NW_026319436.1:0-1001 GCF_001194135.2 Octopus bimaculoides
CACCTACATGCAGAGATATCCACACACACACATACATATGTACACACACATATATATATACACACACATATACATAAATACACACACACACATATATATATATATACACACACATATACATATATACACACATACATGCATACACACATACATATATATACACACATATATACACATACATACGCATGTATATATACACACACATATATATACACATACACACATAAATATATACATATATATATATACATACACACATAAATATATACATATATATATATATATATATATATATACATACACATATATATATATATACATACACACATACACAAATATATATATACATATATACACATATATATATACATACACACACACACACACACACACACACACACACATATATAATATTCACACAGATACAAGAAGTTTCAAAACTAACTTTTTGCCAGAACTTTCTCTTTTCATATTTGAACTGCCACACTTCCATGCTCACAGATATTGGTGGTGGTGGTGGTGGTGGTGATGACGGCAGCAATGGTGATGACAGTTATGTGATAGGTGATGACAGTGTCTAAAGAGAAGTGACATCAGCAGGCAATCTATTCCAAACACATTTGTCATTGTTTCTGTTCTGTAGAAATACTCGGCTGGGGAACAATATTTAAGATCCACCCTCAGCATCGTCATCATCATCGTCATCACCACAGCATTAATGCTACTCCTGCAATAACTAATATAACTATTACCACCACCCCCACCCCCACTGCTGCTGCTGCTGCTACTGCATCCAGTACAACTACCACCACCACCACCACCACCACCACCATTGCAATTCCGAACGTCAATGCCTTTGTAAATGATTAGAATTTTCTATTCCACACCACTAACCACTCTTTATATGTGTATATGTGCATGAACGTGTGTGTGGGTGTGTGTGTGTGTGTGTGTGTATGTATGTGTGTGTCAGTATGCATGTGTGTATGTATGTATGTGCC
>NW_026319436.1:1676-2245 GCF_001194135.2 Octopus bimaculoides
CTCATCTTGTTTGTTGTTAACACGTTTCGGCTGATATACCCTCCAGCCTTCATCAGGTGTCTTGGGGAAATTTCGAACTTGGGTTCTCATTCCTAAGGTATTTTTCGATATTATTATTATTATTATGGAATCAAACTCAGAATCATGGGGTTAGTAGCCCACGCTCTTAACCACAATGCCATATGTCCATGGGCAATTATGGAGTGAATTTTAGGGCTTATAAATCTAATATTTTCCTATCCTGATGAAGGCTTGAAGAGTATATCAGCCGAAACATTGTGTTAACAACAAACAAGATGAGGACAAATATCGATCAAATGTAAATAATGTAAATAATGTACATAATTCCTCATCTCTTAAATTTAGAATTGTACTTTATTTCAAATTGCTCCAACTCACTCGACCATAGAAATGAGTTGCGGCATCACTGGTGCCAAACTGTATCAGCCCCTTTGCCCTTTCCCTTGGATAACATCGGTGGTGTGTAGAAGGGAGGCTGGTATGCATGAGTGACTGCTAGTCTTCCATAAAACAACCCCGCCCGGACTTGTACCTCGGAAGGAACTTTC
>NW_026319437.1:0-510 GCF_001194135.2 Octopus bimaculoides
TGATTGGTTGAAATTACAGAAATACGACAACTTTAACATGGAATTACTTAGGGATTTCTTTTTTTTATAAGGAGACTAAGAGAAAAAGATGTTTTATATGACACATTCTACCAGTGTTCCAAGTTTCAAAGTATTTCGTTAATGAAAAATGTGGCCCCCGTTTTAAAATAGATCCCACATTTGTGTATGTGTGTGTGTTAAGGTGCCAGGTTGATCTTGATTTAGCCGCGTATGGCAATGCTTTTGCAAGAGTGATTTTTAAGTAAGTATAGTTATGATTTTAAATACATCATCAGTTTCAACTTTATATAAAAAGACGAAGCCAAGTGTCTGTAAACCACATTTTTGACAAATCTGATAACGGAAGAAAGGGCTTAAAATGTAAATAAAAAATATATAATCATCCAACATTCTGACTACCTTGTCATCTATATATATAAAAATGAGAATGTTTGTCTGCCTGCGTGAATCCCTAAAACTCGAGAACTACGCAACCAATTTCATTCAAAT
>NW_026319438.1:0-218 GCF_001194135.2 Octopus bimaculoides
ATTTTACCATTAAGCTGTAATTAGCAGAACCATATGCACGCGCACCCATGCTGTATACGAT
This sequence comes from Octopus bimaculoides, assembly GCF_001194135.2. Lineage (NCBI taxonomy): Eukaryota > Metazoa > Mollusca > Cephalopoda > Octopoda > Octopodidae > Octopus > Octopus bimaculoides. The sequence goes on from NW_026319438.1 coordinate 62, forward strand.
CTGTATACGATTCTGATGATTACGGTTACATTACAAACCAGGCTGATGAGGAATAGACAAATGGTAAGAATGTGTTAAATCCGAAACTATTTCCTGTTTAATAATGCTTTTTTAGGTGATTTTAAGTGTCTTGCCCGCTCACGTTTTTGGTATGCTG
>NW_026319439.1:0-332 GCF_001194135.2 Octopus bimaculoides
TGCATATCTAAAGACATAAAAGGAGGTAGAGCAGGGCTAGTGACACTGTATATGCATGTAAATGTATGTGTACGTATGTATTTGTATTGGTGTATATTTGTATGTGTATATGTGAAGGTGACTTTATAAATGTAGACATATGTTTGCATGTACGCGTGTGTCTATATACGTGTAGATATATTTATATGCAAGTAAATATCTTTATACGTGCAGATATGCTTGCTGTGTGTACGTGTCTTTACGCACGTATATATGAATGGATGGAATGATTGACGGATAAATGTACGTATCTGAATTCATATCTACATATGTGCTTGTATGCGTGTAGATAT
>NW_026319440.1:0-367 GCF_001194135.2 Octopus bimaculoides
ACCTACGTGCGAACGTACATACATACCTACGTACATACGTACGTAAGTACATACATCCCTATATACGTACGTACGTACCTACGTACATACATACCTACGTACGTACACACATACGTACATACGTACATACCTACGTACTATCTACGTACATATCTACGTATGTAGGCACATACTTACCTGCGTACGTACGCATGTACACACATACGTACGTACATACATATCTACGTATGTACGTACATACATACCTATGTACGTACCTACATACGTATCTACGTACGTACATACATACCTACGTACGTACGAATGTACCTACGTACGCATGTACATACTTTCGTACCTGCGTACATAGGTACGTACGTACATACAT
>NW_026319441.1:0-253 GCF_001194135.2 Octopus bimaculoides
AGAAGAAGAAGAAGAAGAATTGGAAGAAGAAGAGTTAGAAAAAGAACAACATCAACAAATGTGATGAAAATAACAAAATATCACATGAACAAGATTTGTTAGACTTTTATATATATATTTAAATACAGAAACACACGCACAAAAAATAAAAAAGAAAAGCTTCAAATAAAATTATGTTTTGTTAATGATTGTTTAAAATAGTTCTAAACAGTGAAATAATCTAAAATAAAGTTTTCAAAAAAAAGTCTATTCT
>NW_026319442.1:0-184 GCF_001194135.2 Octopus bimaculoides
GAAAGCATTTGGTGCTCTCTCTTCCAAACTAACACATTTATACAAAAATAAAGAAAAAAAAACTAATTGCGAAAATGATTTCATCTAGAGAATGATGATGCAAACTAAATAAGTGTAAGGATAAGAAAAGCGAAACAAAAAAACCCATAAAAGATTCAGTCATATATATACACACACACATATA
>NW_026319442.1:194-560 GCF_001194135.2 Octopus bimaculoides
CAAAAAAACCCATAAAAGATTCAGTCATATATATACACACACACATATATACATGAACACACATACACAAAGAGCATGGATTCAATCGCAAAAGTTTATGCGCATGCATGTGTTTCTATATATCTGTAGGTTATGATTGTATAGTCTACATAGAAGTGTGAGAAGTTAAGTGCGTGCCTAAATGTACACATACGTACATGCAAACATATATATGATTCGTAGAGATTATCTGGACAGATGTATAGATATTCAGGCACACACACACGTATACATGCACACACGCACACACAAACAAGGGAATACATAGATATGTATTTATACATATATATGTACATATATATATATATATATATATATATATATATA
>NW_026319443.1:0-218 GCF_001194135.2 Octopus bimaculoides
ATATGTATGTATGTATGTATTGATACACAAGTGGATAAACGGCATCTCATAAATAGGAGATTAATATTCGTAATCTTGTAAAAATGCTAAATACACAATACAGTTGTAAACAGCACACGTAATTCTTTGCAAAAATATTGTTAGTTGAAGAAGTCTTACAATCATAAACACATAACTTATGTATGTGTGTATATCAAGCATATTTGTAAATGCGTAGC
>NW_026319444.1:0-331 GCF_001194135.2 Octopus bimaculoides
GCTTTGGTCAGCCCAAGGCTATAGTAGAAGACACCTGCCCAAGGTGCCACATCGTCCAACCCATGCTAGTGTAGCAAACTCATAAGAGGCGGAGATAGAACGTAAGTTCGTTTGCCCGAACATGAGAAATTATTGATTTGTCATTGGTTAAAAATTACTGCCCATATACGAATTATGAACTTCGGTGAAGAAATCTTTCACGGGGTCACGGTTCTATGATTCGTGTATGAGTAGTTATAAAAACCTTGATTTTCGGCCAAATCTCCAGTGTTCGTTGGATTTTACTCAAGTCCACGACACTCACCCTTTTGAGTATAAGGCAAATATATAT
>NW_026319445.1:0-343 GCF_001194135.2 Octopus bimaculoides
TATATATATATATATATATATAGGAAGGCTAACTAGCAAGATAGTTTTTGTATGTAACAGATACACAGGAACAATAAACATTAAAAATGTGCAGAAAAAAATCTTTGCACACACTCCAGGCAGAAAAACTAGAAGTAGCTGAAAGCTTCCGCTACCTAGGTGACCAAGTTTGTAGCGGGGGAGGCTGAAAGTGTAGCTGCTAGAATAAGAATAGCCTGGGCAAAGTTCAGAGAGCTCTTATCTCTGCTGGTGACAGAGAGCTCTTATCTCTCCTGATGACAGAGAGCTCTTATCTATGCTGGTGACAAAGGGCCTCTCACTCAGAGTAAAAGGCAGACTGTAT
>NW_026319446.1:0-249 GCF_001194135.2 Octopus bimaculoides
ATCTCTCTACCCGGATACAGTAGGGAGATTCCAGAAATATTCCTCTAAAAAATTGTACAAAGACCTTCTGAGAGAAGACAGTGAGGCGAAGAACCAAGAACTTTCGGACAGTATGTAACTCTCTCTCTCTCTCCTTTCGTGTGTCAAACACAAATTTTGATAAGATCATGCTTAAAATAGGCAGTATAAATGTACGTGGCTTGGAGAAGCAAGCCCATGCCGTCTAACAGCGTCTCCACTGTGGGACGC
>NW_026319447.1:0-1913 GCF_001194135.2 Octopus bimaculoides
ATATATGGGGGGGGGAACGAGACTAAGCTATCCGGGAGATTTTCCGAAGAGTTCATGACACTGCTCTTCAAAATCTACCGAAAGGGCTTTGGCCGGCACGGAACTATAGTAAGTAACTCGTACCCAAGATACCTCGCTGTAGGACTGAACCGAGAAACATGAGGCTGGGAAGCAAGCTTCTTACCACACAGTCACGCCTGTTAGAAGAATCAGTTCAATGGGACAAATGATAACTTACAAAATAAACTGATTGGAATCGATTACTTAGGACGAAACAAAATGTGAAGGGATGCTCAAGATATAGATAAACAGTGCGAACAAATAAATAACTTCACCTTTAATCCAGCCCCCCACACCAGTTTCAATAAAATATTATTTTCTAAATTTGATACAGGTTTAGCAAATTTGAGGGGAGGGGCAAATCGATTTCAGCAACCTCAGCACTCAACCTCAGTGGGATCTGAAGTTAGAACCTAAAGAGATGGAAGATACGCCGCTAAGTTCTTTTTCTCTTTTTCTTCATTTTTTTCTCAGATACGTTAATCGTTCTTATTTCTGTATTGTCCCTTGGCCAGGTAACCATGTCCCCACCTCTACAGCAACACACCTGTTTCTGCCTCTCTTATGTCTTTATTGCCCACAAGGGGCTAAACATAGAGGGGACAAACAAGGACAGACAAAGGGATTGAGTCAATTACATTGACTCCAGTGCGTAACTGGTACTTAATTTATCGACCTCGAAAGGATGAAAGGCAAAGTGACCTCGGCGGAATTTGAACTCAGAACGTAACGGTAGACGAAATATCTATTTCGTTATTGCCCACAAGTGGCTAAACATAGAGGGAACAAACAAGAACAGACGAACGGATTAAGTCGATTACATCGACCCCAGTGCGTAACTGGTACTTAATTTATCGACCTCGAAAGGATGAAAGGCAAAGTCGACCTCGGCGGAATTTGAACTCAGAACGTAACGGTAGACGAAATACCGCTAGGCATTTCGCCCGGCGTGCTAACGATTCTGCCAGCTCGCCGCCTTAGATGCGTTAATGGTTCTGCGAGCTCACCACCTTCTTCCGTCTCGTATAACTTAAGGCTATTTTAAACAGACACCAACACAAAAACCTTTTATAAAAACTCGTTTTTTCAAAGAAGGATTTATACATGTTATTGTCAACACTTTTATAGAAGGTCGAGGTGCTTTTTTTCTTGCATTTCTTTTCTTTTCTTTCTTTTTTTTTTTTTGTAGATACTTTTTCCTGTTCATTTCTTTTTTTCTTCTTTCTCTCTTTTCACTGTTATTCAACTAATTGCAATATTTCTGCTGACAGTTGTCGGAATTTTATCTAGTTTATTAAAGATATTTGTATTAAAATAGTATTAGTTTATTCTCAACCTACAATACAGTAAGGGTGGACTACAGCACTGGGTAAGCCGCAGTCATGAATAAACAAATTTGAAAAAGAAAAACAAAAAAGCAATACCAAAAAGAGAGAAATCGGAGTAAAAAAGGATTAAATAAACACAATCAAAATGTAAAACGCTTCGAATATTTGAGAGGCAGGCAAATGTCGCCGTCGTCGTTTCTGGTGTTGAGGTTGTCGCTGGTGTTGTTGTTGTTGTTGTGGTGCTGGTGGTGGTGGTATTACAAAATTAGATGACACACAGGTGCTAGTTTCCGGAATGCACCGAACGAAGGAATTGATGGCACAGCACACTGTATACACTGTTAGACACTGTAACACACTGTGTTAGGATGTTGTTTAACCCCGGGTCAACCGTTATCGGCAGACCTCTAATAAAAGGCGCTCGAAACGTGACAATTCCATTGTCAGTAAGACGAAATATATTTCACACTCCCTCCTTTACCTCCAAATACCTGTGTGTGTGTGTGTGTGTGCACGCATACATGA
>NW_026319447.1:1923-2069 GCF_001194135.2 Octopus bimaculoides
ATGTCGCCGTCGTCGTTTCTGGTGTTGAGGTTGTCGCTGGTGTTGTTGTTGTTGTTGTGGTGCTGGTGGTGGTGGTATTACAAAATTAGATGACACACAGGTGCTAGTTTCCGGAATGCACCGAACGAAGGAATTGATGGCACAGC
>NW_026319448.1:0-139 GCF_001194135.2 Octopus bimaculoides
CTATAAATACCACACGATCCATAACTCTAGCATCAGTTGAATTATTCTCCACAGATAACTGAACACTTAGAATCACCATGTTGTCTCTCTGTTGTCTTCTTGTTTTGGTTGCTTCAGTTTTTGCTGGCAAGTCATGTCT
>NW_026319448.1:1667-1991 GCF_001194135.2 Octopus bimaculoides
AGAAGGGTTAAAGTAAATATTGGTTCCAAAAACAAATGGAGTCCTGGTTCTCAGTCAACAACTGCAAGTAGAATTCTGAAACATGGTGGATACGTACATACTCCATACCTGATTCGTAAGTATTACGATTATCACGTTTTCAGATATTTTTTGGTAAAAATTACAATTAATAAATAATTTATAAGAATTTTAAAACAGGGAGTTTACTTTTCAATCACTCTGCACATATACATACATACATACATACATACATACAAACACTCACACACAATGTTATTTATGGCTATCATATAAATTTATGTCTATACTGCACGTATGTCTGTT
>NW_026319450.1:0-366 GCF_001194135.2 Octopus bimaculoides
CATGCATACATACAGTCATGCATGCATACATGCATATATACATAAATTAATTATATGTGCATGATTTACGACATTTACACGCTAATACAAAACAGGCGCGCCACCACGCACAAACGGACGCGAACGCACTCATACAGACACACATACACACACACACACACACACACACGTGCACACACAAACACACAATGAATTTGAATTCCAAACAGTGATAACATCAGACCTCGCGAATACCTATTAAACACATTCTTAGCATCACTAGTCTCACTAATCAAAATTGTTGGTTTAAAGGACATTTGAAGAAGAAAGACTATTAAAATTATATACATATATACGTATGCATATATATGCATATATATGCATATA
>NW_026319451.1:0-296 GCF_001194135.2 Octopus bimaculoides
AGGCACCCCACCTCAAAGAAATCTATTCCATGTGCGTCACAAATAGTCCCAGGAAATTATGCCACATCGGCGTTAAGGTAAGAAGAAAGTTGTGATATAAGAGGTGAAGATCCTTTCGGTATTCTGTATAGTACTATACCTCGTATAATTCTCCATTTACACATAATTTCTCCGGTCCTCCGAAAACCGTCCATACCTTGCCACGATTCAGTGTGTAGTGTTAAGTTGGTGGTTAAGAACAATTCAATAAAAAGACATACATAGATATTCATGTAAAAAAGTAAGAATAAACTTAA
>NW_026319452.1:0-1190 GCF_001194135.2 Octopus bimaculoides
ATTTGTTGAGTTAAATACCAGTCAATTGATCTGAAAATATAAAGGTACACCACTGCCATTCACATCATAGAAAACATCAATAGATCAATAATATTTACTCTATTAACTATATTAACCACATTGAAATAAACATCTTTGTATTGTATAAAATGTTTCTATTTCTTCCTGCTTTACCTCTTGGTATTCCAATAATATTCACAACATTATTGATGATGATGGTGACAATGATGATAGTATACTTGTGAAATCTTTAATAAACCCTTATTATCATTCATTATTATTTTTTAATGGAGGCTGACTTTGTTGGTGTATGAGGAAACCAGTCAGCCAGAGAGAAGAACCCCAGTACTTCAAAGGATGATACAGTGTCTGACATTAAAACTATTTAAAACAGATTTAACTGAGGGACAACATTATATATTGAAAACCTGGAGAATCACCAGAAAAGGAAACACAATAATGGTGTGTGTATTCCTCTCTATAATAAATAATGTTTCCATATAAATGTTAAAAGTCATGGAGGAATTTAAGCAAAGGTTTTCAAGTAAAATAATATACAGAACATCTGTGGGTCGTGGTGAATATATATTTCACACAATCACTTTATATTTATTTGAGATAGAAAATTTTGGGACAAGTTAAAATCACCAGAGAAACAATGATCAAAAGGTTTTTCAATGAAGAGGTCACATTAAGTTAGAGTAATGACAACTCCAAGATAAAATACAGATTGACCAGAATAAAGAAAAGAAAAGAGATTTTCAGTAAATATTCCATTCAAATTTTGGTATGAGGCCAGTATTTTAAGGGGAGGGGATAAGTCAGTGACATCAACCCTAGTACTCAACTGGTACTTATTTTATTGATCCCGAAAGGAGAAAAAGTAAAGACGACCTTGGTAGAATTTGAACTCAGAACGTAAAGACAGACAAAATACCGCTAACCTTTTTTGCCCTGAGTGCTAATGTATCTGCAAGCTCATTGCCTTTCTTATTACAACTATTGAAACATAAATACTGGTAAGATTGTATTCATTATACATACAATACAATATATTCTCTTTCATGAATAAATGACATATAGATAATAAAAATACAATTACTATAATTAAATGAAATAATATATTTTACAATAAATATAATTCCCTTAATCAATAAAATTTCAAAGAAATATCTAATGACAGAAAAGCT
>NW_026319453.1:0-275 GCF_001194135.2 Octopus bimaculoides
ACCTATGTATAGACCACATCAGTGAGTAATTAAGGTGTGCCGTACATATATTAATGCATGCTTACCTTCCTACGCATGTATGTACATACACACATACTCATACATACATACATGCATGCATATATACAAACATACGTACGTGCGTATGTAATTACAGACATTGTGAACTATAAATATCACCCATGCCATGCATACGTGCATGCAGACATACATGCTAGAATACACACAATATATGCGTATATGCATATATATGTACATGTATGTACATACCTTCA
>NW_026319455.1:0-313 GCF_001194135.2 Octopus bimaculoides
TGCCTTTCATCTTTTCAAGGTCAATGAAATAAGTACCAGTTATGCACTGGAGTCACTGTAATCGACTTACCCCATTCCCTGAAGTTGCCATCCTTGTGCCAAAATTTGAAACCATTATTATTGTACATTATTTACATTATTTACATTTGACGGATATTTGTCCTCATCTTGTTTGTTGTTAACACAACGTTTCGGCTGATATACCCTCCAGCCTTCGTCAGGTGTCTCGGGGAAATTTCGGACCTGGGTTCTCATTCCTAATGATGGCGTAGTGGTTAAGAGCGTGGGCTACTAACCCCAAGATTCCAAGTTC
>NW_026319456.1:0-365 GCF_001194135.2 Octopus bimaculoides
CTTGCAAAATGGACGTGTGCGTTCAATGACCATATATGTGTATGTATATATACATACTTGCATGCATGTATACATATGCAGGCAAACATACATATGTATATACATACAAATATATAGATGTATCCGCATGTGTGTATGCAGTGTTCTGCAACTGCATTGTTTGGAATATATGTGCACTGGGTAATCGTATACAACAATGTATAATAGAGGATATTTTGTCTTGTGAGCCTACGAACTTATCAGCCCACCATCATGTATATATATATATGTGTATACATACATATATGTGCATATAAATGTAGATGTTATGCAATGTACATTCATACAAGCAAATATATATATATATATATATATATATATATATA
>NW_026319457.1:0-346 GCF_001194135.2 Octopus bimaculoides
TTGTTGTTGTTGTTGTTGTTGTTGTTGTTGTTGTTATTATTATTATTAAAGAGAGTGGATGGACCTCGCACCATTAGCAGTATGTGTTGCGAGCGAAAGACAAACAGACGTACAGACAGATAGACAGATACAAAGACAGACAGGCAGATAGACATACGGGCTGAAAGACAGACAGACAGAGGCAATTGCTGGTTGTTCGTTTGTTCGCTAATTCAACAAAACGTAAGGTAAAAAAAAGTTTGTTATCATAATTTACCTAACTGTTACTTACAAAACAGTAAATTTCAAATGGATGGATTTCATGGCGGCGGCGGCGGTGGTGGTGGTGGTGGTGGTGGTATTAGGG
>NW_026319458.1:0-206 GCF_001194135.2 Octopus bimaculoides
ATCACCTGTAACTCACAAAGGCAAAAACAAGAAGAAAAAAACAATGAAAAGCTAACCATTCTGAAGGTTAACAGTAGACGCGTTCCTGGATTATGATTGATACTCAATTTCCTTCATCAATACTGTATTCTAGCAGTAAATTTGACTATGCTAACAAAATTATGTTTATAAATATATATGAGCTTTTAAATAAGTTCTCCACCAAT
>NW_026319459.1:0-264 GCF_001194135.2 Octopus bimaculoides
TGTGCATGTATGTATATATATGTGTGTATGTGTGTGTGTATATAAATATACAGTCGTATGCCTGTATGTCGACACATGCTTACAGCCTGTCTGTCTGTCCTCATGCCCTCGGCGAAAAATTCAAACCCACAAGAAAACATTTGAAACACCGGATTAAAAATATAAGGAAAAAAAGCGAAGACAACCTCTTCTCAGAGTAACAACAACAACAACAACAACAACAAGGATAAGAAGAAAGCAATAATCGACAGAAAAGACAACACC
>NW_026319460.1:0-394 GCF_001194135.2 Octopus bimaculoides
TTATTTTAGAGGTAATAATCTAGCTTAGTATTATGTGAGAAGGATATGTAGTGGTGGCATGGTCATAGTGGTATTCAAGTTGTATGGTTGTTGTGCCACAATTATTATAAGAAAAAATACGAGCAGAAGGGTACACACAAGTGTCCAAAATTTTACACATAATATAGGGGAAATGCAATCTAGTAAGGAGAAGAGTGTGTGTATATTTACTCATATGTGTGTAGAAGCATATTTGCACATTAGTATATATATAGATACAAGAATTCTTGTAGATGTACGATTAAGGTATACATATAAAAGAACAGGACAAATATACCTATACCGGTGCAAAGAGCGAAGGGGCACACACATATACATATAAATACACATAATAAATTGTATATATATATGTATA
>NW_026319461.1:0-206 GCF_001194135.2 Octopus bimaculoides
TAATGGCAAGTATTTATTGACCTTTTTCTTTCCTTTAAAAATCGGCACGATCTTTCCAGACAACCCAATATATATATATCATATCATATCATATACACAATATTTAAATAAGAGCTACTAACATTTTCATACATACATACATACATACATATATACATATATAAATGCATGCATACATACATACATACATACATACATACATACAT
>NW_026319462.1:0-255 GCF_001194135.2 Octopus bimaculoides
AATTATTCCCCAAGAATTCTAGTTTGTATAAAAGAAGGCCCACATCACCACCACCCGGCTCCGAAAAAATCCTGAAATCAACATGGCGTCGAAGTATGAAAAGGAAAAAAAAAGGCAGAAGGTATTTTTGGAAAATGGCGGAGATAAGAACATCTGAAGGAAGATGAAGCGAAAAAAAATGGAAGAGAAAGAGAAATAAAATTACTTGCGTTCGAATATTGATACACGTGTGTGTGTGTGTGTGTGTGTGTGTGT
>NW_026319463.1:0-732 GCF_001194135.2 Octopus bimaculoides
ATCTATCTATCTATCTATCTATCTATATGTCTGTCTGTCTGTCTGTCTGTGTATGTTTGTCTGTCTGTATGTCCTCTCTTGAGATGATCTGTCAAGCTTTTGCACACTACTAAGAACGCAGGTTAGGTGGGGTAGGGCCACCTTGTTCGAATGCCTGACACACGACTCCCCTAAAAATTGTTTTATAGCGAAATGGTGGAAGGCAAGTGCACGCAAGGTAGACAGAAAAAAATGTTTCAAGGACACACTCAAAGCCTCATTGAAAAGCTTTGAGATCAACTCCGACGCTTGGGAAGCACACGCGCAAGGCTGCCCTGCCTGGCGAATCTGCACCAATAAAGGTACCGCCCCTACGAACAGAACAAGATAACAGGGCCATAAAGAAAACTGTGCAAGTCCAGTGCCCGACGTGCGGTTGAGCCTTCTGAACATGCATCAGACTGTTTGGCTACAGCTAGATATACTGTGCCTGCCTTCTTCCATATGATGTCCTTGGTCGTCGTCGATAACGACGGACGAACTCATTTTTGTATGTATGTATGTATGTATGTACAAACGTAACTCGTATATGAATTAGACATACATACATACATACATACATACATACAATGAAGAAGCCTTGAGTCTAGGTTAGAAAACGGCCCTTTTTCTATCTATATATATAAAAATGAGAATGTGTGTGTGTGTGTCTGTATGTCTGTCTGTCTGTGTGAATCCCTAAAACTCGAGAAC
>NW_026319464.1:0-375 GCF_001194135.2 Octopus bimaculoides
TATATATATATATGCTTACACACAAACATATGCATGTACACACATGTACATACATGGGCACTCATAACACATACATTCCTTCCTCAATGTTTAATTGAATGCATTGGGACTTCGACATTGTGAAGTCGTTATTGTACTTTCCCACCGACAATTAAGAGCAAAGATGTGGCATGGTTTACTATATAATTCTTATTCTATAAAAGCTTGTTTTCTCTGCTCTCTATTATTTTGTGTTATATCCCCTGCATGTTGCCAGAACAAATGAAGAACACAGGAAACAAGAAATTTCTTTGAGAGGAATTTGGGTCATAGTTTGATTTTCTTTTTCAGGTGAAATAAACAGTCTTTATATGGAGACTTAATTCCTTGAGTAAA
>NW_026319465.1:0-210 GCF_001194135.2 Octopus bimaculoides
TGTCAACACCCACTAAACTTTCTGTTGGTGGATTTTTTGGTAAATATGTAAGGTTAATAGTAAATAAGTGGGGGTAAAATATTGCAAAAAGTCGTTATTGTGCTTCTTACTCTGACAGTTGTTTATTAGTCCAAACTTAGGAATGTGTCCTTTAAATTTGCCAAGCTACCATCATCAACAAAATACATGAAAATGCCTTCAACATTGATT
>NW_026319466.1:0-320 GCF_001194135.2 Octopus bimaculoides
CATTTAAAGTGGAAAAAATGGTAAAGAACAAATTTCGTAGTTTTAAGAGCAGAAAGAGATGGGTAAAAGCAGGAAAAACATCGTAAACATCAGTTTTTGAACACACGGGGTTTTACGTAAACGCTTTTCCAACGCTTGACTTGATGCTATGGAAGCTGCCTAAAATTACCCGGATTTCATCACTGTCCACCAGTAAGAAAATATTCGAACAATGCGCTGAATATTGTAACTGCGCCCTACAACGCGCAGGTTATAAAAATTCGATCGAGTATATCCTTATCTGGAACAACCCTCTCTATTAAACCCGGAATCAAGAACAC
>NW_026319467.1:0-547 GCF_001194135.2 Octopus bimaculoides
CGTTTGTATGCCTTTCTCTCCCACCCTATCTCCCCTATTTTCTAACTCTGTCTCCCCCTCTCCCTCTCTCTTCGTTTATGTCTGCTCATTTGTGTCCTTCCCTTTATCTCTCTTTTCCCTCCCCCTGTCTATTTCTCTCTGTGATTGTCCTTCTCTCTGTCTCGCCCTATTTCCCTGTTTGCCAGTCAGTCTGTCTGTTTGTCTCCCTCTTTTACTCTCCTTCTCTCCCATCCCCTCTCCCTTTCTCTATTACTCATCCTCTCTGTTCCTCCCTCTTTCTCTCTCCATCCTCCTCTCTCTTGCTATCTTCCTCCTCCTTTCTCTTTCTCCTCCTTCCCTCTCTCTTTCTCTCCCTCCTCCTCCTCTCTCCTGCTACCTTCCTCCTCCTTTCTCTTTCTCTCTCTCCCTCCTCTCCCCCTCCTCCTATCTCCTTTTCTCCTCCTTCCCCCCTCTCTTTTCTCTCTCCCTCCTCCTCCTCCTCTCTCAACTGGTTATGCAGTAAAACATCTTCTTACATGACAGCACCTCCGCTTCTTTTGTGAAAACC
>NW_026319468.1:0-107 GCF_001194135.2 Octopus bimaculoides
CATATACATATTTATATATACAAACACACACACACATATATATATATACACATATATATATATATACACATGCACACATATACATATATATACACATGCACACATAT
>NW_026319469.1:0-326 GCF_001194135.2 Octopus bimaculoides
ATATATGAGGTCAGCAACGGGGATTGTGCGAGATATACAACACGAAATCAGAATCTTCATTCAATGGCTTCCATACGATCTGATGCCCAGAGAAGTAACGAAATATCTGATTCACTAAATGTGCGAAAAGTAATTACCTAGTATAATACACCCACGCACACATGAATACACACGCACACATAGACAGATAGACAGACACACACTCATACACATACACACACATTTATATATACATGTACATGTATGTTTAACAGAAATATTTGCACTCACAAATATTATGTATATATATATATATATATACATACATATACATACATATATATATA
>NW_026319470.1:0-750 GCF_001194135.2 Octopus bimaculoides
TCGATTTTCTATACTTTCAAATTTCACTGTTGCCGTTCTATTTTTTAATATATTTTAACTTTTCTTCATGAAAAGGTTTCTTGCTACAATTTTTTAGAAATGAATCTATAAATGATAATAATAAATTGAGATATAATAAATTTCTGTCCTAAAATATTTATTTCCTTAGAAGTGCCAAGTTATTTGGTATAAATTTCCAATTATTATCTTTTATTTACTGGATTCAATCATTACACACCAAAAGGTCGGTGTAGATGACAAACTATACCATTTCAACTAATGTTGATTGCATAATAAACCGGCACCTCACATTCTATCACACACAACAACCGACTGGTAAATTATATTGTTATTTTTATTTTCTCCCTCAGTACCACTATTTTTTTTTTCGGAGATTTACCATTTCCATATCTCACTCGGACGTAAGTAGTGAGTTGAATATCTGAAGAATGTCCCAACTTCAAAGTTACTCAAAGAGAATCAACACGTAATATCGCTCATCAAAGTTTTGCTCCGGTTCACTCATACAACAACATAAGAGAATCGTAAACGACATATGAATCACTAATGATCTTATAAAAGGAAATGATTGCTTTCGACATATTTGTACAATGCGCAAGAAACTTATGGGATTTTGATCCATGTAGTTGAAGGACAAAAGAATGAAAATAAGTATTCCAGGCAAAATGATAAAATAAATTTAGGTATCTCGAGTAGACAGAAAAAAATGTAAATATTGAAGTAACACTT
>NW_026319471.1:0-141 GCF_001194135.2 Octopus bimaculoides
TATGTATGTGTGTGTGCGTATGTATATATGTATGTGTGTACGTTTGTATGCATGTATTCTGCATATTCAAGTGTTTGTATGTTTTTATGTGTGTGTGTGTGTGTGTTTGCGTGTGCACGTCTGTCTCCTTGTGCGTGTATG
>NW_026319471.1:376-541 GCF_001194135.2 Octopus bimaculoides
TGTATGTCTATCTGTTTACTTTCATATCCATATGCCTGCATACATGTGCATATACATATACATATATACACACATACATGCAGATATAGAAGCAAAAGCTGGAATAAGATACAACGAGCTTGTGACAAAGCAAACAGGGTGAACACGTGGTATAAAACCGACAAA
>NW_026319472.1:0-233 GCF_001194135.2 Octopus bimaculoides
AATAAGATAATTCCAAATCCTGGATTTCTGGCTTTACATAAATAATAATGATCTGCCTTCATCAGTGCAATATACTCTAGTACATAAATACAAATACATGTATGTAAACAGTATACTTACATATACGGACGCATACATACATATATATGCACGTATGCAGACGACTAGCTTAAATAGCCCGCTTAAACAACCTTTCGTGCGATCCGGACAGAATATCAGCGCAGTAAATACAC
>NW_026319473.1:0-257 GCF_001194135.2 Octopus bimaculoides
TTGTCTTTTTTTTTTGTTCAATTTCCTTTCATCTTGTTTTACATAAACACGTATGAGTCTGAATGCGTATATGTTTGAGCGAGTTTGAGATATACGAAATAAAGGCAAAATGGGATTGTCACCCTTCACTTAGAATAGTGCAATGTTCTTGTATTTGAGATTGAAACATAGATGTATAAATAGTTATAAATAAAAATAGCTATGCAGTTATGTGTGCAGATTGAACAAAGCAAATATATATATATATATATATATAT
>NW_026319474.1:0-336 GCF_001194135.2 Octopus bimaculoides
ACACACATACACACTCATGCATATACACACATATAGACTTACAGACAATTATGCACTGTGTTGCACATAGGTACATATATACACACACACACACAATAGGGTACTGTACATTATGTATGTATACACACACAAACATACACACGTGTATACACATACAATGTTGTAGTGTTCATTACAAAATCATGGGCACTCACACACAATGGTGTGCTGTATCTTACACACACACACACTTCGTAACGCAAAACATACACACTTCTTTCTTTCCTTCTCTCTCTACCCACACACATACATACACTTGTACACACACATTTATACACTTATATCATCATCATCATC
>NW_026319475.1:0-454 GCF_001194135.2 Octopus bimaculoides
CACACACACACACACACACACATATAACTGTATGAATGTATACATACATGTGCGTGTGTGTGTGTGTGCAGTTGTGTAGTAAGATGCTTGCTTGCCAACCACATAGTCCAGGTTCAGTCCAACTGAATGGCATCTTCGGCAAATGTCTTCTATTTTATCCTCAGGCTGAGCAATGCTTTATGAGAACATTTGGTAGACAGAAAATGAAAGAAACCTGTTGTGTGTGTGTGTTTGTCCCCCCACCACCGCTTGACCACAAGTGTTGGTATGTCCCCATAACTTAGTGGTTCAGCAAAAGAGACCAATAAAATAAGTACCAGGCTTTAAAATAGTCTTGGGTTTAATTTGTTTAACTAAAACCTTTCAAAGCTGTGCTTTAGCATAGCAGCAGTCAAATGACTGAAGCATCTAGAAAATAAAGGATATATATATATATATATATATATATATATAT
>NW_026319476.1:0-625 GCF_001194135.2 Octopus bimaculoides
CAGCAGGGAGATGAAGAGGAGGAGCAGCAGGGAGATGAAGAGGAGGAGCAGCAGGGAGATGAGGAGGAGGGAGATGAGGAGGAAGAGAATGAGGAGGAGGAGGAGGAGAAGGAGAAGCAGGAAGAGGAGCAGGAGGAGTAGGAAGAGCTGGAGGAGTAGGAAGAGCAGGAGGAGCAGGAAGAAGTTTCAGGTTTCGTGATAGAATCAACGACTCTGAATCTGAAGTTTCTAATACAAAAGAAAGAAACAAACAAACAAACAAGACAGATAGACAGAAAATAACTTAACAGGTCAACTTAACTGATTAAATAGATAGAATAACTGAGCATTGAACTCTGAAACTGATGCTTCCGTTTCCTAATACGTAAGCAATGTCGAACAACGATAGTGAAAGCAACTCCTGGAAACAGAGCGGAGTGAAAGCTTTACCAAAACGTGATGAAATCGGATTTTATTGTCATGAGTTTTATGTTCGTGACTAATAAACCACATTACTTCTTACTTTTGGTTGTTGCGATTCGAGTGTTCTATATAATGATTTCAAATTTCCGGCCCAAGGCCAGCCTAAATTGCAAAGATAATCTGGAACTCGACTGAGGAAAGAAAACTCCGAATGACCCGTCCT
>NW_026319476.1:927-1684 GCF_001194135.2 Octopus bimaculoides
ATGTGTGTATATATTGTGTATCTGTGTTTGTCCCTCCAACATCGCTTGACAACCGATGCTGGTGTGCTTAGGTCCCCGTAACCTAGCGGTTCGGCAAAAAGAGACCGATAGAATAAGTACTAGGCTTACAAAGAATAAGTCCTGGGGTCGATTTGATTCGACTAAAGGCGGTGCTCCAGCATGGCCGCAGTCATATTATTTTGTTTAAAAGAGTTCCAACTGTCTGCTTTTTATGTTTTATTTATATTCTTGTAAAATTAATGTGGGATATAGAATATGGAATATACAATATATAAAATAAAAATGGATGGTGCAATGAAATAAAGTATTGAATGTCTTATTGAATATATGGAATATGTCTTATTGAATAGATGAAATATTGAGTGTTCAATATAAAGGATTAAATATATAAAGGCGAATACGTATTTTCTATACCTTGTGGCATTTCATCATGGCCGGTATGACAGACTTTATATATAGATCAAGATATCTTGATGAGTTCGGTTGAACGAACGAAAGCGTTAATAAAGAATTATCCAAAATTCTGACTGCCTACTTCTTAATATACAATATCTGTACGCTTCTTGCCTAATGCGAGCCCGGAGTAAACTTTTATCGCTTACACTCTTTCAGTATTACGTATCAAAAGTGAAACAATAACTTCTCTATTGTAATGTGGGCTAATAGTTTCACTAGTAATACTGAAACTATTATCTCACTTACATATATACATGCATACATATATTTATATATGTGT
>NW_026319477.1:0-325 GCF_001194135.2 Octopus bimaculoides
CACACACACACACACACATACATACGTAGACAGATAGACAGATTAACTTTAATGTGGAATCAAATTTAAATATCAAACCGATTATTCAGGCTTTCACGAAAACTACCAAAAATAATAAAATGGCGGCCAAAATATGATTTCAGATAAAGGAAATATTTAATACTGAGAGATAAAACTGTTTTATTAAATATAATATTTTGATGTTGGCCACAGTCCACTGGGTGGAACCGGTGGATAGAAACACCTGCATACATATGTACATGTGAAGAGAAGTGTTTTACACACACACACACAAATATATAGATACGCGTGTCTATATATATAT
>NW_026319478.1:0-342 GCF_001194135.2 Octopus bimaculoides
CTAGGTTAGAAACCGGCTCTTTCTCTTTTGGCAAGAAATCTTGAAATAAATTGAATAATGACATACATACATACATGCATACATACACATGTATCTCTGTCAGCTGTTAACGCATTTCGCTTCTGGACATTTGTTACTGAGAAATCCAGGATGAAATCACGTGACCTGGTAGTGTCAGTAACCATAGTAGACGGTTCTCGTCTGTCAGCCACATAGCTTCGAGTCCTTTATGTCCTACGTACCGTTATGAAAAAGTTTCTCTCGAGATCAATAACGCAAAATTCTGTGTCCTAACACAGCTTCCACGTTAAGATGGAGATCAAAATTACCGCATATATATAT
>NW_026319479.1:0-316 GCF_001194135.2 Octopus bimaculoides
AAATTTAGAATTAATATAATCTAAATTATCTACATCATTATTATTAGTAATATTATAATTGTCATTAAAATAGACTTTCCATTTGATTCGAGTAATAAAATCCTTAATATTATTAATAAGTTTTAAAAAATATTCATTTCTAGATGGAATGGGGATATCCTTCGAAGATCAATTCCAAAACAGTGGCTCTATTCTACCTGTAAATTCCATAACTAACTAGAATTGGAAGTTAAATACAAACAATAGACGTTAAATATAAATTGGAAAAATAATAATAATAATATTAGGGATAAAAATCCAAATTTACAGGTAAAAA
>NW_026319480.1:0-405 GCF_001194135.2 Octopus bimaculoides
AGAGAGAGAGAGAGGGGAAGAGAGAGAGAGATTAGTCAAATTTTAGTATGGGTTGTGTGTGCGTGGGGTAGAGGAGAAACTGTACTGCGGTGGTGTGGCGGGATTTGTGAAAATATCTGTGGAGGTCAATCGGTACAGTATTTGTGTGTGTGTGTGCATATAAAGGATGGTATTGTGTCTATGGTTATTTGTATACATACCTACATACACATACACATGCATATGCACATACATATACATATATATACATACATATATACATACTAACACACTCACACATACATAATACATACATACACACACATACATACATACATATTTGCATACACAAACACATATATGTGATGTGTGTATTTATATACATACACGCAGACAGACACACACAAACACTCACACACACATATA
>NW_026319482.1:0-274 GCF_001194135.2 Octopus bimaculoides
CCGAGCAGTTTAACGGGTCCGTCTGTCCAGCACCCTACGACGCTATTGGAAACAAGTGATAAGTGCAGAATCTGTGGACAAAATGGTGAAACCGTATGGCATATTACCAGCCAATGTACGTCGCTAGCCCAGAATGAATATAAGAGACGCCACGACAATATAGCCAGACTTGTCCATTGGACACTTTGCAATAAGTATGAACTTGACAGAGCAAAAAATTGGTGCGACCACAAACCTGAAGGCATTGTCGAAAATAGAAATGCAAAGATCCTAT
>NW_026319483.1:0-1366 GCF_001194135.2 Octopus bimaculoides
AGTACAGAAAGCTTACATGTTAAAAGATAGTTGCAGGGTTCAGACTTTTCTGGAGCCGCCTCTTACCTATTTTCACATTTATACGGCATTCTAGATTTAATTTATTTTCTCTAAAATATATACAGACACACACATACATTTATAAATACATTTGTGTGTGGATGTATGCCTATGCGCGTGTGTGTGCGTATGTATTTATAAAGACGTGATAGAAGCACTGTTAATGACCGAATGTCAATATTGTATATTGCAAGATTCTGTCAAAAGGACGCATGGCGTGTCTGCATGGGGGAATTTCTTGAGGCGAATACCGCTGTGCTGGGCGTTTTGATAATACAGCGACCTTAAGTATCTGCGCGTGTGCAGGTTTATGCATAGTTATGTATATGCGTGTGGTTTTGTTTGTGTGTGTACTAATGTTCTTATCTCTTTTGCAGATATCCAGTAATGCACCTCGTAAAGCGATATTATGGTAGAGTCAAACACATGGAATTTCTCGGAACGCTAAAGACTGTAAAACTTGCTTCCTTTCCGGAATGCAGTTAAACTCTTACCGAGAGTCTTAGAAAGTAAACGGGTATATAAATGTACGTATGTAATGAAAACATTCTGGAAAATCGGTGGAGCGTTTTCATAGTTGCCGGTCATCAAGAAATACTAGCTATATTTTCGTACACCATACAATATCGTGAAGAGAACTAGATACATTACCTGATTAAAAAACGGACCCCTTCGTCTTTGATCCTGCGACTACTCTATCCAGGCAGTTGAGTAAATGAACATTAAAAATTAAATAAATAAAAATAAGACATTCAATAATGACTTGATGAAACATTTACACACATTGATCTAGGAAGTTATATTTAACAGAAATGTACACATATTTTTTTTCTTTTAATATAAACATAAAACAAAGCAGCAAAATTTGAGAATTTTTGAAGAATAGCGAATGACAAGTGTATTTCAATCCTCTCTGTTGAAACAGATCTTTATATCTAATGAAAATATCAACAAAGTGAACTATTTAAATTCTTTATTTTCTCCCTTCGTTTAATTATTAAATTTCAGTTTACAATAAATACAATTTGAATGAATAAAAATGTTCGTAAAGGGATCTTTTAATCCAGGAAATGTAAAAATAGGAATTCAATAGGGTGCTACTTGATTTCAATAGTTTCCTTTACTTGAGAGCTTTAGCAAATGTTATAAGATGCAAGTATATCGGATTTACATAATCAAATTTAAAGAGTTTGATTTCCCGTTTTCATATATTATTAAATTTACTTAATTTTTTCTTCATTACTCTCTTCGAGTGTTAATGGATGAATGCGCTGTACACCCCACCACAAACACGCGTGCGCACACA
>NW_026319484.1:0-591 GCF_001194135.2 Octopus bimaculoides
GTAAAGGTTTACCCTGTGAAATGAAAACAAAATTAAAAAATAGAGGGGACGTTCTACAGATGCGTAAAGAAAATGTTTTAGTTACTGCTTTCAAAGACAAAAGACAGATTTTATTTCTGTCTTCTAATGAACAACCTGGTGTTGGTGCTGACGAGAAACCCTTCATGAATATTTGTTATAACAAATATATGGGTGGGGTTGATAAATCCGACCAATATCGGGCATATTACCCAGTTGGTCGACCTGGGAAGAAATGGTGGAGATACATTTTGTGGTTTTTAGTGAATTTAACTATAGTAAATTCATATATTGTATATGTAAAAAGCCACAAAGTACCTCCGCCACCAAAAGACTACCACCATTTGAAATTTCGGGTTGACATGGCATCTCAGTTACGTGAGGGCTTTTCTTCTAGAAAGCACAGAACTGGGAGAAAAGCAAAATTAACTGAGGTGGATGTCAACAGAGAAAATATGAACTTCCATCAAGTCAAAAAAATAAATGGGAGAAAAAAGTTTGCAGATTGTGTTCGCTGCAAAAAAGAAAAACTGTGAAAGGATATCAGGTCGAGACCTTATACATGTGCTCCTT
>NW_026319485.1:0-282 GCF_001194135.2 Octopus bimaculoides
GATAGATAGATAGATAGATAGATAGATAGATAGATAGATAGATATTCTAGAGATAGACCATCTACGGTCAAACCACAAACAAAAAAAGAATGTTTGCTATGGAAATTCAGCGCACACCAGGACATGAACGGGCAAGACAAATGAAAATATTCAAAGTAAAGAATTAATCCTGGACCAGGTTTCGCACATTAATGGAATAATGCAATTTTTATTTACACAACCAATCCGTGGCTCATCAGTACAGATATATATAGATGTATATTTATATATATATATATATAT
>NW_026319486.1:0-310 GCF_001194135.2 Octopus bimaculoides
TTTGTACAAACGCAACTGCAGAGAGAACAGGTCTTAATTTGAAAGATTTTGGGGTGCGTGTTGCCAGTTCCAACTTTCTTCGATTCCCCACACCTACAAGAGGGAAAAGAAAGAAAGAAAGAAAGAAGGAATGAATGAATGAATGAATGAATGAAGGAAGGAAGGAAGGAAGAAAGATATAGAAGAATTAAAGGGAGAAAGAAAATATGAACTATAAATGAAAGACAATGAAACCCTATGAACTAATCTATTCATGGTTCATTTTACACACGCACACACAGATATATACATACTTACACACACACACACA
>NW_026319487.1:0-207 GCF_001194135.2 Octopus bimaculoides
CACACACACACACACACACACACACACACACACACACGTGCGCATGCACAGTCACACACACACAGACAAATCCTTTTAACTGTATAGTCTTATATATTTTCCACGTTAACCCTAGACACAAATATAAATATATGTATACGTACATATACACATACAAATACGCATAGATACATACATACATACATACATACATACATACATACATAC
>NW_026319489.1:0-556 GCF_001194135.2 Octopus bimaculoides
CTTCCAATAGTACAACTGTATTCGTTTTTGCTTAGGAAAAATGACTAAATCGTGGGTGTTAAGTCCCCATGAAGGGGTCTTTGTAACTTCTAAGAAGAAGAAATTTTAGAAATATTACTTGTGTAATATGTATGGTTAAAATTTAATCAACATCAAAAATATATGAATTTTCATGGTGGTTATGGCCGTTATGCATAGAATATAATTTCCAAATTTCATAAAGATCCGTTCAGTACTTTTGACGTAGTTTTGAATAAAAAAACATGACTAATGTGTGCGTTTGTGTGTATGTGTGTGTGTGTGAGTGTATATATATGTATAGATATCTGTATGCATGTATATATGTGTATATATGTGTACATATTACATGTACATCTATATATACATCTACACATATGTATACATATACATGTATGCATATAGATCTATATCTCTCTATATATCTATACATATACGTGTACATATACATCTATATGTGTACATGTACATATCTCTCTCTGAAACCGTTAAAGTGAAAGTATCTGTCATTACAGTATCGAAATATGATTGTTTCAGT
>NW_026319490.1:0-507 GCF_001194135.2 Octopus bimaculoides
TTATTTTATAAAGATAGAAAAATTATTAAAAATATCAAAATATCAAAATAGTAGACATTCAATAATCATCCCTTCATCCATAATAATATATGCTAACATGTATATTATATACAAAAACCAGCTTACATAAATTATCATTGTTTTAAATTATCATTGTTTTAAATACAATTTGAGCGAAATTTAAGTTTAAAATAATAAAGAAGATAAAATTGGTACATATTTAACCGGTGTAATAGTTAAAGCTATACTATTTAAAACTAAAAACGTTTATTTAATTATCATTAAAAATCAATTGAATAATAGAAAAATACAAGAGTATTTATTTCTACAAACGTAAAAATAAAAATATGAATGAAAAAATTAGGAAAGAAAAAAATTATTAAGAATAAAAGATTAAACTTTATATATATATACTAAGTTTTAATTAAAAAACCTTTAACGATATTATAAACAATACAGACTAATTATTAATCAAATATTATTAATCAAAAATAATCGAAAATATAT
>NW_026319491.1:0-239 GCF_001194135.2 Octopus bimaculoides
ACTCACAGAGACATACACAAACACAGACACGCACAGGCATGCACACACATACTCAAACACACAGACGTACACATACGCGCATGTATACACAGTCATTCAAACACATACATACACATACACAGACATGTAGATATATGTGTGTGTAAAAATATATTGACTCGCATCCATATATTCGTGTGCATATATATATAATATATATATATGATATAAATATATATATATATATATATATGTATGTA
>NW_026319492.1:0-520 GCF_001194135.2 Octopus bimaculoides
CGCTGGTCAGAAAAGACCCGAGCAAGGGGGACCTTATTAGTAATTTCAGGCCCATAACTCTTCTACATGTAGAGTTAAAGATTTTGGCCAAGGTGCTAGCAAACAGTTTGACAGCTGTCGCGGATAAGCTTG
This sequence comes from Octopus bimaculoides, assembly GCF_001194135.2. Lineage (NCBI taxonomy): Eukaryota > Metazoa > Mollusca > Cephalopoda > Octopoda > Octopodidae > Octopus > Octopus bimaculoides. The sequence goes on from NW_026319492.1 coordinate 133, forward strand.
TCGGAGAAGGCGCAAACATGTGCCATCCCTGGCAGGTCGATTGAGGACAATCTTCATCTCTTACGCTACACCTTAGACAGAGTGGGTAAAGTTTCCGGTAAAGGTGGGGCATTGGTCCATTTAAACCAAAGTAAGGCCTTCGATAGGGTTGACCATCGGTACCTGGCAGCAGTCATTGAGGCGGCTGGGCTAGGCCCGGATTTCGGCGGTGGCATCAAATCCACGGTTCAGTTGAACGGTTACCTGTTGGAGCCGTTCGAGATCAGGCGTTCAGTCCATCAAGGGTGCCCCCTGTCTCCGCTTCTGTATGTACTGTCTCTTGAACCATTGCTGCGGAAGTTGGAGAAGTTGGGAAGCACCACTAATGAAATAGGATGTGGTAAAGGTG
>NW_026319493.1:0-274 GCF_001194135.2 Octopus bimaculoides
TTTTCTGCAATGTTGCCACTTTATCGGCTGATCGAGATATAGTTGGACAGCCACTTCTTCTTGCCTAGTTCACAGAACCCGTAGTCATCAGCTTTGCATGACAACTTCTCATTGTCTCCGGACGTAGTGTTGAATGCTTACCTTTCCATTCACGCCACCGTCGCTGAACCAAAAACAATGGAATTCCACACTTCATAGCATTCTATCTTAGCTTGACTCTGAACAATCATGCGACCGGCCATCTGGAAAATAAGAAATAAAAAAGAAGACAATA
>NW_026319494.1:0-264 GCF_001194135.2 Octopus bimaculoides
TGTTGGCAACATATAAAAAGCACCATTCAAGCATGGGCAATGCCAGTGTCGCCTGACTGGTCCCGTGCCAGTGGCACATAAAAAGCACCACTTCAGTGTGATCATTGCCAGTGCCGCCTGACTGGCTTCCGTACCAGTGGCATGTAAAAAGCACCATTTGAGTGTGTTCAATGCCAGTGCTGGCTGACTGGTCCTGTGCTGGTGGCACGTAAAGAGCACCATTTGAGTGTGGTCATTGCCAGTGCTGCCTGACTGGCTCCCATG
>NW_026319495.1:0-313 GCF_001194135.2 Octopus bimaculoides
CGTAACTTAGCGATTCGGCAAAAGAGACCGATAGAATAAGTACTAGTCTTACAACGGATAAGTCCTGGGGTCGATTTGCTCGACTAAAGGTGGTGCTCCAGCATGGCCACAGTCAGATGACTGAAACGAATAAAAGAGTAAAAGCGTAACCTTCTACGTCAATAAACCACTATCGTTCATGGAAGCTGTTCTTTTTTATACCTTCTACAGACTGCTGGAAACTCACTAACTTCCTAAACTTTGATCATTGGATTTTACCTTTGCACACACATACACACACACACACACACACACACACACACTCACACACACA
>NW_026319496.1:0-214 GCF_001194135.2 Octopus bimaculoides
ATTTACAGGATCATGCTCAAAGTGGTTTCGTCACTCGCACGCACCATCTTCACTGCATTCACCCACCTTTTTTTGAAACTTTCACGAGGCTAAACCTGTCTCTCCATTCTCACCTTCCTTTTCAAGTGGTGCTTGAAAAAGTTGATGAGCGATTGACCGGAGAAGAAAGTGTTTGTCTCTAATCCTTTCGCTCGAGTCCACCACACACATTCTT
>NW_026319497.1:0-296 GCF_001194135.2 Octopus bimaculoides
ATGGAAGACATTCAGAATCTTTGTGGTTTTCATCAGTGATTAAAATTACCTTTACAAAAATAGAATAAAATAAAATAATGTATCATATAGATGTAGTTTTTGACGCTGAATCCAAGTTTGTTATTCGTTTATTCCAGAAAATAGTCAAAAGCTACGAACAAATAAACTGTTGCTAGAAATAACACTCAAAACATTGTTTAAAACAGAAATTAGTTAAAAAAAATCATGAACGAAAATTTGCAATACACTCTATGATTTTGTGTGGAGGCGCAATGGCCCAGTGGTTAGGGAAGCGG
>NW_026319498.1:0-295 GCF_001194135.2 Octopus bimaculoides
TCACATATCTGTAATTTTTCAGATTAACACCCGCACAATTACCCAACCCTTATCCTAACACTAACCCTAAGCCCTAACCCTGACCCTAAAACCGTAACACTAATCATAACCCTAACCCTAAACCCTAACCCTGACCCTAACCCTAACACCCTAGTGAAAATCGTGGTATATTTACAAAACATTGACGAACATGAGTTATATTTTACTGAATGATTGTGTACTTGCACGTGTATATGTTTGAGAGTGAGAGAGGAAGAGGTAGAGAGAGGGGCAGAAAGGAATAGAGGTAGTTAAA
>NW_026319499.1:0-961 GCF_001194135.2 Octopus bimaculoides
GGGAGAGAAAGAAGCTGGCAGACAGGTGGACAGATAGATAGATAAACAAAGATATATGTTATTCTTTTGTTCAATGAAGCCTTTATATTAAGCAATTGTATATGTGTATGTGCATATGGCATGCCCGAGCACATGCACACACAAACTGACACGTATTTAGATATGCACAAAGCCCATATTAACATCTGTTTCATGTCTTTAGAAAGCCAAAACTATACGATTTGTAAAGATCCTGACAAGGGCTTTTTTCCCAACAAGGCAAAGATGTTTTGTATTTAAACTCCCAGTGGTTATTCATACATTTGTTACCTTGTGCCTTACAAAGTAAGGTCTTTCTTTGTCTCTTTTCTTCCACTGTGCAGCATGTTTGCACAAATATATTGTACATGGCAAGATATATATGTATGATTTTGTATGTATTTGCTCCTCTGTGTGTGTGTGTGTGTTGTTGTTGTCTTTATCTGTGCATTCGTTTGTTTGTTGGTTTCAAATTTTTTTATTTTTTTATTATTCATGTCAGTATAGATTTAGAATTTTGTGACTGGATGCTCTCCTGATGCCAACCCTAATTTCTCATCTGATTTCCTCAAATGGTTCCAAAACATGGAGTATAAATATTGATGCACATTCATACCCACCATACACATCCATATGTATAGAAATATAATATTATATGATATATATATACATATCTATATATATAAAGTTTTGAATGGTACAACAATGTACTATAATACAAAAAACGGACTATATACCTGTTGTAATTTAGTCATCCATAGTCCGATGATATTTCGGAATACAATTCCTTCTTCAGATATTCTTAGATGGAGTCGCTGCTATAATCTATACTAGCAACTCCATCTAAGAATATCTGAAGAAGGAATTGTATTATATAGGAATTCCTATAGATAACTAAATTACAACAAGTATATAGTCCATTTATATATATATATATATATAT
>NW_026319499.1:1247-3087 GCF_001194135.2 Octopus bimaculoides
CTGCGCCAGTGGAGCATTAACAGCACTGTCGAGCGTGTTCATTGCCAGAGCAGCTGTCTGGCTTCCGTGCTAGTGGCCCGTAAATAGCACCATTTGAGCGTAATCGTTACCAGCATTGCCTTCTAGCACTTGTGCTGGTGGCACGTTAGAAAATCATTCGAGCGAGGTCGTTGCCAGTGCCCCTGGACTGGCTCCCGTGCAGGTGGCACATAAAAAACACCTTTTTGAGCGTGGCCATTGCCAGTACTGCCTGACTGGCCCTCATGCTGGTGGCACGTAAAAGCACCCACGACACTCTCGGAGTGGTTGGCGTTAGGAACGGCATCCAGCTGTAGAAATCAGATTAGAGCCTGGTGTAGCCATCTGGTCCACCAGTTCTCAGTCAAATCGTCCAATCCATGCTAGCATGGAAAGCGGACATTAAACGATGATGATGATGATATATAAGGTGACCAACCAGGCTATCAGATATTGTTACGTATTGCTGGTCTCAATGTGCTTTTGCATTGCTTTAGCCTTCTAATGATGCCCCCCCACTGCTGGCTGGAAAAGCAGGCCAACATTATCCCACTTATTGGAGCAATGTGAAATGAAGTGCTTTTCTCAAGAACACAATGAACCACTCAGTCAGGGAATCAAGCCCACTATCTAGCATTTGTAAGTGCAACAGTCAGACCACTAGGCTGTGTGCCTTCACACACATGCACCCCCCCCCAACACACATATCTATTACAAGTTACTATTAATTTTTTTTTTTGCTGTATTGTGTATTTGTTTCTTTTTTTTTGTATCATCTTTGTTATGGATCTTCTATAAGAATGAAGCTGTATCCCTCAATTTACCATTTCTATATACAAAGACCAAGAAGAAAACAAGCAGAAATAAGTTATGTGAAACAGAATTTATTTTAATGAGATACCTCATACATACATACATACATACATACAACTTACATATATACTGACATACATATCCTCTTGCACATCAGTCTCCCACATCACTTCTCTGTGTCTACCTCATCTCTCTATTTCCATCCTTCACAACTCAAAGGCATGAAGACTGTTTCAGAAGCCTTCAGCAAAAGTTTTCAAGGCAGCAAACAACTCTTTGGAACTCGGCTTAATATTGAGTGGACTCAAGATGAACCCGTTGTAGGCGTTGTGTGCGGGACGGAGCTCCAAGGCATAGCTGTATTTCGCTTGCGATTTCAGCTTCACCCAGTCGTAGACTCCACCACCAGCTACATCTGGTTAAAGAAAAAAAAACAAAAAACAAGAAGGATAATGAAAAAGAAGTAATGGAAGAGAGGCTCATGGGTCGTATGGTTTAGCTTGGTCTCGTATTTGACTGGCTCTCATCCTCGCCTAGTAGCCCTACCTGCCTCTCAACTAGCCACACCTTCCTGCCAACTTGCCTTATCACTCTACTCATCTCCTTACTTAGTAGTCCTACTTCCTGTCCACATTCATGCCTAGTGGTATTGCCTTCCTTCCTACTTGCCTCCGTGCGTGCCCACCTTCCTCTCTGTCTACCATCCAGACCTATAGGTCTACTTGCCTGCTCATCTGCCCATCAAACTTGCTTATCTATTTGCCCAAAGTGGAGGAGCAATGGCCCAGTGGTTTCGATTCCCAGACCGGGCGTTGTGGGTGTTTATTGAGCGGAAACACCTAAAAGCTCCACAAGGCTCCGGCAGGGGGTGGTGGTGAACCCTACTGTATTCTTCCACCACAACTTTCTCTCACTCTTACTTCCTGTTTCTGTTGTGCCTGTAATTCAAAGGGTCAGCCTTGTCACATTCTGTGTCACGCTGAATATCCCCGAGAACTACGTTAAGGGT
>NW_026319499.1:5020-6561 GCF_001194135.2 Octopus bimaculoides
ACATACAGGTGGATGTCGGTATGCACATACCTGTACGTATATATGCATATACTCATTTACTATATATATATATATATATATATATATATATACACACACACACACATACATGTGTGCATATATATATACATGTGTGTGTGTGTGTGTGTGTATGTATATATATATATGTATGTGTGTGTATATATATATATGCACTGTATTTCAAATTATAAATGATGTAACATTTTTTTATCTTATTTAAAAACTGCTTGTTAGAATTCAATGAAATTATCACAGAATGATTGTAACAGATCTATGCATGTGCTGTGTAAAAAGTGTTTCTGTGTAAAAACACAGAAACTACAGCCATTTACCAAATTGGTTTACATAAACTCTTACTGTTTCAAACTATTAGCAAAGTTTAATTAAAGCTCATGTACACAAAAAAATACCAATTTAATTGTTTGATGTACATACTGAAATGAACACATACATGGAAGAAATAAAAATAAAGAAATAAACAGGTTAGCTGGTTAGTAAGAGATAGTGTGCCAATTTGTTGCAAGTCTACCCATTTATAGTCTGGAGTAATATGAAATGAAGTATCTTGCTCAAGAACTCAGTTAGTCTGGGAATAGAAACCATGCTCCCATGATTGTGAGTGCAACACTGTAACCACTAAGCCAATCATGTTCATGGAAGTTGTGCGGTGAATATAAGGGAGAAATAGGGATCGAGGATCGTAAAAAGTTGATGGGCAAGTTTGCAAGAGTGAGAAAGCAGACTGATGGATGGTTAGGGATGGAAACTGATGTGGACAGAGTGAATGGGACACACAAGCAGAGGTGTGGTCAGTTTGGTCAGGAGTGAAGGAAATAGTAGTGCATTTAGGTAGACATGTCAAAAAGAATGTACTTACATAACAACTCAGGTGGTGTGCCAACAGTGAAATATGAACCAGTGGCTTGGGTTATTGCTTTTGCTGCCTTATAGGCAAGTTTGGTCTGAAGAGAAGCAAACAAATTTGAACATGTATGTAATATATATATATGTATGCATCCATACATACATATATGTCATCATCATCATCATCATTTAAATATGTTTTTGTTAAATATTGTTATTGTTTTTGTAGAATAAAATTTAGAGAAAATAAGCCGCAATAATTATGCACCACCCGAATATTTATATGTATATATTTGTATGTGTATGGACATGTGAATCTATATGTATGTGTACACGTATGTCTACGGAAGTCTCTACATTCATATGTATGTATGTATATATGAGTGTATATCATTGAGTGTTAATGTTGTTATATGTGTGTATATATATATATGTATGTAGATATATATATGCATGTATGTATATGCTTTTTTATGTGTATCTGTGTACATACGTGTTTGTATGTATATGTGCATATGTATGTGTGTGCATGTATATGTGTGTGTGTATGTATATATATATATATATATAGATAGATAGATAGATAGATAGATATATAGATATATATACTCTTTACTCTTTCACTTGTTTCAGTCATTTGACTGCGGCCATGCTGG
>NW_026319499.1:6778-10994 GCF_001194135.2 Octopus bimaculoides
TACGACAGGCTTCTTTCAGTTTCCGTCTACCAAATCCACTCACAAGGCTTTGGTCGGCCCGAGGCTATAGTAGAAGACACTTGCCCAAGGTGCCACGCAGTGGGACTGAACCCGGGACCATGTGGTTGGTAAGCAAGCTACTTACCACACAGCCACCTCCTCCATTGGACACTAAACTCCGCTTGCGAAGACCTGTTGGGGCAAGCGAAAGCGAAATCGTGATGGCACCACCGTTCGAGCGTGATCGTTACCAGGATTTTAGACTCAGAACATAAAGGATTTCAACCAAACACCACAAATCCCAATGCATGACAATTATGAATTGTAATAATAATATTGTGAACTTACCAGCACTTCACTGTCCGCGGGCTTCCGTCTGGTAAATGCATATGGAGGCATTATAAACTGTGAATAGGAGTGGACAGAGAAGAACCCTATCAAGGGACCTGAAGACTTGATGAAGCGTACAAGGGCCTGGCTTTCAGGCTCTGATAAAGCATGTTTGCCATGGAAAGTCAGGTTACATTCAAAAGAACTGCTACCCTCTGTAGAAAAAAAAAAGACAAATGGATATAAGTTATTGTGGCATTGAATGTAGTATATTCTTTTTTTTTTGTTTTCTTTTGTTTCGGTCATTTGCTGGAGCACAACCTTGAAGGGTTTTAATCAAATAAATCGACCCCAGGACTTAGTTTTTAAGCCTAGTACTTATTCTACTTATTCTATGTTACAACAACAACTGCTGATGCTGTTGATGATGATGATAACATGCATATCATCATCATCATCATCATTTAACGTCCGCTTTCTATGCTAGCATGGGTTGGACGATTTGACTGAGGACTGGTGAAACCAGATGGCTACACCAGGCTCCAATCTGATTTGGCAGAGTTTCTACAGCTGGATGCCCTTCCTAACGCCAGTATATATATATAGAGAGAGAGATAGATAGATAGAAAGATATACACACATACATACACATATATACAAGGATGTGTAGACACGTAAGTGGGTCAGGTAGGTAGGTAAGTCAGTGTTAACATATTTAATGCCAGCAACATTAAAGTGCGTATGTGTATACATATGAGCTCCTGCATGAATGTTCACACATTCTGTATAGTTTGTTCCACTCTAGGCACAGGGCCCGAAATTTTTTTGGGGGGGAAGGGGGCCAGTCGATTAGATCAATCCCAGTATGCAACTGGTACTTAATTTATCGCCCCCCGCCCCCCGCCCCCAAAGGATGAAAGGCAAAGTTGACCTCGGTGGAATTTGAACTCAGAACGTAATGGCAGACGAACTACCGCTTTATTATCTCCCCTTCTTCCTAGCTCTCCTGTGTGACCCCTCTAACGATTCTGCCATATTTTGTGTATTGCATGGGAAAAGGGCGAAGCTATGTAGAATAGTGTTTTCATGACAATGCTCTGCATTTTAGAAAAATCCCATAACAAACACAGGTATGGCTGTGTAGTAAGAAGTTTGCTTCCCAATCACATCATTCCAGTTTCAGTCCCACTGTGTGGCACCTTGAGCTAGTGTCCTCTACTATAGCTCTGAGCCACTCAAAACCCTGTGAGTGGATTTGATAGAAAGAAACTGAAAGAAACCCCTTCATATAAGTGTATATATGTTTGTGTGTGTTTGTCTATATCTGTGTTTATTACCCACCCACTGATTGTCAATTGGTTTGATTAAGTAACAGTAACATAACCCATTACCTACCAGTGATCTCATATGAAATCACTTAAAAATTACAAATTTCGTAATTATCTGTCAATATTTACACATATTGCTATATCTTACTAGGTATATTTCTCTGATATTCAAAAGAGGTTTGCTAATTTTTCACCCAATATCTCGCTTATTTCTATTTAAAATGTTATTTTGATCATTCCAGCGTGTTTCTAAGGCTGTTTTATGCTAGAAATCAAAGTTTCATAAAAAAAATTCCAGTTAATAGAATTATGGGAGGAAAATGGGTTAATGGTTTGGCTAAAGAAACTGCTAGAATAAGCAACAGGCTTTTAAAAAAAAAATATAAGTATTAGAATCAATTCATTCAACTAAAATTCTTCAAGGTGCTGCCCCAGCATGGCGACAGTCTAATAACTGAAACAAGTAAAAGATAAAAAATACTTGAAAACCAGTAAGGGTTTGCAATAGGAAGGATGTCCAACAGTAAAGCAATGCTTTGAAAATATATATTCATCTAACCCATGCCGGTATGGAAAAAATTGGATTAAAAGAAATGAACAGATGTGAAAGCTATACTTACCACCACTCCACCCAGCATCAAAATTACGGTTCAGATCGGTGCCCACGCATCTCATGTTTGGTTTCCTGTTTTTCCTCCACATTCTATCCTGCAAAAGGACCAAGTATCAAGACAGGGCATTTGGGTTCAATGGCTTAATTGTCGTGAGGATTTTACGGTTGGTAATCTGTTGAACCTCAACACATGCACACAACTATACAAGTGGGGGTGTGCAATGTGTTTTTGTATGTATTTGTATTTATATGTGGAGGTGCATAGAATATAGAACTGTAAGATCATAAGCTGTAGTAAAGATTGTTTGCCAACATAACATGGCAGTCCTGGTTTAGGACGAATGTTGCTGTAATTTAGCCCCAGAAGACATCGTCTCCAGCTGGCTATACGACACAATCTGTGTCCTTATATTTTCGAACAAAGGAATCTAGCACCCCCACTCAGCTCAACACAATATCTGTGTATCGTAATTTCCTGGTTATTTCCCTTCATCAGCACAGAATAATTGTTAGGCGAGAGGTGGCGCTACCTAATTCCCGTTAGAAATATATAGTTTTCAAAGTGACATCTAGTCACTGATCCATAAATTAGAAAATGACTATTTGTAAATCTCACAATGAGAGATATTCAGCAACAGTACTTTGTAGTAAAGATTGTTTGCCAACATAACATGGCAGTCCTGGTTTAGGAGGAATGTTGCTGTAATTTAGCCCCAGGAGACATCGTCTCCAGCTGGCTATACGACACGATCTGTGTCCTTATATTTTGCAGCCAGCTGGAGACGATGTCTCCTGGGGCTAAATTACAGCAACATTCGTCCTAAACCAGGACTGCCATGTTATGTTGGCAATCTTTACTACAAAGTACTGTTGCTAAATATCTCACGTTGTGAGATTTAAAAATAGTAATTTTCTATATCATAAGTTTTTGAAAAATCTTCCTACTCAATATATGAGTGTACAGATACATGCATTCACCTTACATATGTATAACCTTTTGTTCGTGTATACAGTTAAATGCCATAAACATGTGTATCTTTACAGTTATATTGTAAATGCTTGCAATGCTAACTATATTCTGGCTTATGGCAAAATGGCAAATGGCTTTTATGCACATGTTAATGTGGGTTCCTGTGTGTGTGTGTTTGTAGGTGAGTGGTGTGTGTACTCACGTGGTAAAATGTGTACTCGTAGCCATCGGGGTTGGAGCATGGTATGAATATCCAGTCATAAAGTCCGAGTAAGTGTATGACGTCTGAATCGAAGTCGAAATCATTCGCAAACTGTAAATAGCAAAGGTGAACTGATGATAACTACAATGGTAGCAACTACAACAAGTAACCCAACGTAAGATAGTGTGGGAAGGGCCACAGGGGGACAGGTGCCATGGGAACAAAATTTCAAAAGAAAATGAAAAGGTGTGGCTGTGTCATAAGATGCTTTTAGTTGGACAAAATTTGGTAAGGAAAACATTGGATGGTGTTGCCCTAGTTAGATTTCATAAGAAAAAGTGAAGAAAAGATTAGGATGGTGATGGTGATGGTTAGAATGCGTTTAGATATTTTTATGAGTGTACTTGATAAGACTCGACATGGACTTAAACAACAACACTAACACAACAACAACAACAACCACAAACAGAGGGCATAAACTGCTCTTACCCTTTCAATAATTTTCATCAGAGACGCTGTACTAATCCATTCACGAGCATGCATGCCAGCCTCCACGAACACTGCCTTCTTTCCTGGGCCCGTAGAAAACTGTGAGAGAGAAAATATAGACAAAATGGCGACACGAAAAATACACCATTTCAAGCATGGCTGTTGATCGCTACCAACGTCGCCTCCCTGGCACGTGAAAAGAAATTCGAGCGAGATCGTTGTCATATATATATGTATATATATATATAGATATGTATATGTATATATATATATGTATATGTATA
>NW_026319500.1:0-214 GCF_001194135.2 Octopus bimaculoides
CAGGATAATGCTAATAATATAACTATCCATATTTTACAGAAAAAACCTGTTGGCTGCCAACCTGGCCACCAACAGATTTTTCTGCAAAAATATGGATAGTTTATCTTTTTCATGCTATATTATTAGCATTTCCTGCACTTGAGAATAAAATTATTTCCTTATCCTCTATCTTTCAATACATCTCAACACTTCTAAAGCAAACTTTGTTTGATTT
>NW_026319501.1:0-332 GCF_001194135.2 Octopus bimaculoides
TATATATATATATATATATATATATCTTATTCGATTTATAACATATCTGTATATAAATTTACATATGTGCATGTATGTGTGTTCGTACGTGTATGTGTATGTGTGTATGTTTATATGCATATTTATATACATATACAGATATGTACATACACTCATCTATTCACTGAAATCTCTTGAATTTCGGTAGATTCTAAATGAGGCTAAATATACGAAATATGTATGTAAGTATGTATGCTTGTATGTGTGTGTATAAAAATACATACATACATACATACATACCAGATAGTTAGAAGCATGTAGAGAATAGATGAAAGAGTAACTAATATAAAAAA
>NW_026319502.1:0-678 GCF_001194135.2 Octopus bimaculoides
AATATATGTACATGTGTATATATTCATATATTAATAAGTGCGTGCACCAGTTTCTTCCATGCATATAAACTAAAGACAGTTTGAATTTTAATGTATATACAAAATTGTGTTATATAAACATGCATGTCTATAATTGCTGGTTTGTACGTGCGTGCATGCGTGCGAGTGTGTATATGTCTTCGCTTGTATATGCTCATGAGTGTGCATGCAAGCTTATTCATTTATGCCACACATTGGACTATGGTTATACTGGGGTACTACTTTCAAGGATTATAATAAATCCAGTTGTCTCGGTTAGACAGAGGAGAGAAGAATGAGAGAAGCTTAAAAACGGCTTAGGTCAAATAAGTCAGCATCTAAGCAGTGATACCAAAGCAGCCGTGTCAAAATATCTCATACACCTGAATATAATTGTAGAGTAGCAGTTCACAATTTATGTCACTTCCATCTGAAGTTGAAATAGAAATTTTACAGACACACTTCTCACGTAAATCTCGAAGACGAAAAACTATTCAAAAAGTTTGGAAAATTATGGAATTCATTTTATCAACATTTTTCCCGAACAACTATATTTCGGTTGCTAAGCGGTTACAAACACAAACAGAAAAATATACCCAAACATGCATTTATCTACCTACTCTTACACTCACACACACACACACACACACACACACACAC
>NW_026319503.1:0-711 GCF_001194135.2 Octopus bimaculoides
ATTTGGTAGACGGAAACTGAAAGAAGCCCGTCGTATATATGTATGTATAGGCCTATGAGTGGCTGTCTCGTAAGTAGCTTGCTTACCAAACACATGGTATCGGGTACAGTCCCACTCCGTGGCACCTTGAGTAAGTGTCTTCTACTATAGCCTCGGGCCGGCCAAAGCCTTGTGAGTGGACTTGGTAGACGGAAACTATAAGAAGCCCGTCGTATATGTGTATATATATATGTGTGTGTGTGTGTGTGTCTGTCTGTTTGTCCCCCCCCCCCAGCATTGCTTGACAACCGATGCTGGTGTGTTTACGTCCCCGTCACTTAGCGGTTTCGGCAACAAGAGACCGATAGAATATGTACTAGGCTTCCAAAGAATAAGTTCCGGGGCCGATTTGCTCGACTAAAGGCGGTGCTCCAGCATGGCCGCAGTCAAATGACTGAAACAAATAAAAGATTAAAAGAGTAAAGAGTATATATTAATATATATGAGGTGTTATGGCTCAGTGCTTGGGACCACTAGCGCTTATTCTGAGGAAGGTAACCTCGGGTATATATCTAAAAGCCGCCAGGGAAAAGCTAACGGTTTGTTATTCGTGGATGGCCTTAAAGTTTAAGGTAAAGACGAGGCCCCGAGTCGGGTCCCTCATCGATGCGTTGTATGCATTATAATAATAATGATGATGATAATGATGATAATAATAATAATGATAATAAT
>NW_026319504.1:0-1008 GCF_001194135.2 Octopus bimaculoides
CATTTATTGTTATTATTCATATCTTCTCAAAATGTATCACTTTAACTTGGCATCTCTACCTGTAAAACGGCTGTGATATCTTGGTTTTTTAGTGTAATTTTGCTACCTCTGGTAACTATTAACATATTTACATTGTCAAAGGTTTTTTTAAAAACTGAGATAATATTAATATATACATAAACTAATATATATGTGTGTGTGAGTATGTATATATATGCACACACAAACACACACAGCAGCAGCATCTGAACAAAAACCTTTCTTTCAAAAAAGAAAATGGTTCCAAAACAGAAGGAAAAAAGCAAGAAACTGCAAAAATAAGAAAGGAAAGATGTTGAAGGCCAAGAGATCAGCAGGGCAAGAAGGGTATCAGAGAATGTGTAAAGGTTATAACAGGGTGCTGTGAGAACATATGGATATTGTATGATATCAGTGTGAACACAGGATGTCAGCTGATATTGGGAGAGGGCTTCTGGAGGAGGAGTCATGAACACAGAGACCCCCCTGAGTGAGGTTGAGAGAGAGAGAGACAGACAGAGAGGAAAGGGAGAGAGGAGAGAGAGAGAGACAAAAAGAGAGAGAGAGGAGAGGGAGAGACAGAAAGAGAGAGAGAGGAGAGGGAGAGAGAGAGAGAGGAGAGACAGAGAGGAGAGGAGAGAGACAGAGAGGAGACAGAGAGGGAGGGAGATGGATGGAGATAGATGATGGATGGATGGATAAAAAGAGAAAGAGTCAGACAGAGAGAACATCTTTCAGTTTTTGTTTTCTGAATCCTTTAAAAGGCGTTTGTTGTCCCCAGGGCTATAATAGAAAACAGTTGCCCATGCTATACATATACATACATACATACATATATATATATATATATATATGTATACATATTTATTTATTTATTTATTTATGTTTCAGCCAAGTGGCTGCGGTCATGCTGGTGCACCACCGTGAAAATATGTATGAGATGTATGTATGTATATCTCTCTCTCTCTCTCTCTCTCTCTATATATATAT
>NW_026319505.1:0-332 GCF_001194135.2 Octopus bimaculoides
TATATATATATGAATACATATATATATGAATACATATATATATATGAATATCTAGATACGAATAAATACATATATATGAATATACGCACACACAAGCTAACACACAAATATACATACATACATACATTTGTACATATATATATATTTATACATACACATGCATGTGTGCATGCATGCACATACACACATACATGCAAAAACTGGAGAGTGTTTATAAATATTTGTACGATGGAAAAACTTTGGGAAAAAAAAATTGAAAAGTAGATAAAGAGAGGGGGGGTGAGAGAAAGTGAGAGTGTGACAGGAAAGAGGAAGATATGGTCCCACCCCAC
>NW_026319506.1:0-568 GCF_001194135.2 Octopus bimaculoides
TATATATATATATGTATATATATGTATATGTATATATGTATATATACATACATATACATACACATGTATACATATAGATAGAATAGATATACTAGATACACACACACACACACACACACACACATATATATATATATATGTATAATATATATTGTATATAGACAGATATATGTATGTATATATAATGTATATATTCATATTCATATGTATGTGTATGTATATGTATATACATGTACGTATGTTTATGTGTATATATACCTATATATGGTACATTTGTGTATTTGTATGTACGTATGTGTGTGTCTGTATATGTAACAATGGTCGATGTTTAGACGGAATTTCTAAAGACAGAATGGTATATGGCACCGTTATTATTCTTTCCCAGATAAATAGACTGACAGACAGACAGACAGACATGCGGGCGGACAGAGGACGCCAGACGGAATCATAGAAAGATAGATGGATAGATAGATATACTTAGAGGTACATATACATATAAATATGTGTGTGTCTCTATTTATCTCTCCACACATGTATATATATATATATATATATATATGTATATATA
>NW_026319508.1:0-270 GCF_001194135.2 Octopus bimaculoides
TATATATATACATGCATATATATATACATGCATATATATATACATATATATACACAATATATGTATGTATATATATATACTTATATATATATATACTGCCTCTCTTCACTCTTAACCACCTTCTCCCTTCTACCCTCTCCCTTCATCATAACTTCCTCCCTCGTTACCACATTCCAGCCCTACACATTCCAACCCTACCATCCCTATACATTCCATCCCACCCCCACCCCATCCCTTTCACCCCTCGCCTACCCCACACTCCAACACCAT
>NW_026319509.1:0-234 GCF_001194135.2 Octopus bimaculoides
TAGGAACTGTACTGTATGTAGATTTAGCCCACAAACAAACTGTAAAGCCATAAATGTAATCTATAGTATAGAGGGATGATGCAGTAACAAGGAAATGATGTACATAGGGGAAACAGCACGGAGTATAGAAGAGCGGGTAAATGGACATTGGAGGGAACTTAAGGAATAGAAGAGCTCATCAGTCCTGTACCAGCATGCTGAGCAGGAACACGGAGGCTCACTCAACAACATAGA
>NW_026319510.1:0-114 GCF_001194135.2 Octopus bimaculoides
GTGTCTTCTAACAGTAAAACAATTGTTTGGCTATTTCAGATATAGTTACAACTACAAAAGCCCCAGTTACAACAACTCTTTCCCTGGACTGTCCCCTTGATGAAATGTACTGTA
>NW_026319510.1:250-363 GCF_001194135.2 Octopus bimaculoides
ATCAAATCTTGTTATAATTTTATGAAAGTTGAACATATCTTTCTGTTACCAATATTAACTGTCAATGTGAAAGTGTGTCTGGTTTTTCATGCAATGAATCTCTCTGTTGATCA
>NW_026319511.1:0-306 GCF_001194135.2 Octopus bimaculoides
TCATCATCATCATCATCATCATCATCACCATCGTCGTCGTCATCATCATCTTCCTCGTCATCACCTTTATCATCGTCATCACCACCGATCACCACAACTTTAACTCAACACCACAATTATCATCACAAGCAACAACAACAGGAATTTAAAAAAAATCAATTATACCCAAAAGAAGCAGCAATAAAACAAACAAAAAAACAGAGATAGAAAAAAATGAAATAAACGCTGATGAACTGCAATAAAAACAATAACTGCAATAAGTACAAAACAGAAACAACAAAAAAAAACACAAACACAGCAGTAACA
>NW_026319512.1:0-221 GCF_001194135.2 Octopus bimaculoides
CGTTTTCTTGTATGTTTTTGGTGGGTGGGGTTCAAAGATAGCAGTGAGTGATTTGACGGTGATGTGGTTGTTATTTCTAGTAGTTAGAGCAGTCATCACTTGGAGACACTTTGTCTTTTAAACATATATGTCAGTTGGAATAGAAAAAAAAGAGTGCTTAAGGTGTTGCTAGTGCGAAATGGATTTAACTGTAAACTGTTGATACACGTGTATATATATAT
>NW_026319513.1:0-436 GCF_001194135.2 Octopus bimaculoides
TCTGTGTCTGTGTGTTTCTGTGTGTGCTTGTGTGTATGTATGTGTGAGTGTCTCTATATGTGCTTGTGTGTGTATGTATACACACACACAAGCACATATATATATAATTTATATATAATTTTCAGTGTTCGAAAAGCATATAGAAATATTAGTCTACTGTAGACATTCACAAAGATATTGATAGATACATAATCAAATAGGAAGTCAAGCATAGATATTGTGAGACAGACAGAAAAAACATATAGACAGACAGAGGCATACGTTCATGATACATACATTCATAGATGCATGCATAGATACATACATACATACATATATACTCATATACATGCGTATATACATGCATACATAGTTAGCTGACTAGCAAAATAGTCAGAGTCAGACAAACGGACAGACAGACAGTTAGATAGATAGATAGATAGATAGATAGATAGAT
>NW_026319514.1:0-385 GCF_001194135.2 Octopus bimaculoides
TATATATATATATATATATATATATATATATATACATACATACTCACACGTATTTCTTTCGGTGTGCGCTAACTGCAACACTGATTAGGAATACATGTTGGCACCATCACGGTGATCAAACCTGGTCACTGCCGTACGCTTTTCTACCTTAAATTAACGACATTTCTTGCATTTACCATTTTGCCTTTGATTCTTTTATCTTCCTGTCTTTGATCACTTTCTTTATATTATTGTTGTTGCTCCCATTGAAATAATTTTCGACTTAAAATTAAAGTTCTTAAAAAAATACTTTGCTTTTAATTTGTTTTCCCTAGAAGAATTCTATTTTCTCTTGTGCTTCAGTTTTAAATGTTTAATTCAAGAGAATTCGGTGCCATTCTTATCA
>NW_026319515.1:0-112 GCF_001194135.2 Octopus bimaculoides
ATATATATATATATATACATTTACATACATAGGTATATACATACATATATATACATACATATATATACATATACAAACATAGATATATACATACATATATATATATGCATAC
>NW_026319516.1:0-585 GCF_001194135.2 Octopus bimaculoides
ATATATATACATGTATGTATGTACCGATGAATACAAACATACGTATATATTACATATGCATAAGACAAACCTTTCTATTAATGAATATAGATATGTGGGTGTATGTGTCTGTGCGTGTGTGCTTGCTTAAGTGTTTGCGCATGTGCAATTCATTTGTTAGTCTGTATGTATACTACGCTTATATATAACTTCCTGCTTGGCATACTTTCGGACGAATTTTTGTTTTTGTGTATGAATAAGTTATGCAGTTGTATGTTATCTTGTTGAAAGTAATTTCCATATACAAGTATGTCCAACTAGATACACATGCACCTATACAAATTATTTAAACACAAATTTATTAATTCGCATGCGTAAATAATATATCAGTTTATATACTCACTAACATATATACACACCTGTGCTTAGCGATATTTACACACTGATTGAGGCACAGACACATACGATAATAATAGTTTGTTTCTGAGAACCGACGAGTGAACAAGGTCGGAAAAATTTCTTTGATCTCTCCGCCATATTTTCTCTTTACTTAAACATCTCGTTCTTTTTGATTTCCCACTACTTCAATTATTCTTATCGTTCTCT
>NW_026319517.1:0-947 GCF_001194135.2 Octopus bimaculoides
CGAACCGCTAAGTTACGGGAACGTAAACACACCAGTATCGGTTGTCAAGCAATGTTGGAGGGGACAAACACAGACACACAAACATACACACACACATATATATATATACATATATATATACGACAGGCTTCTTTCAGTTTCCGTCTACCAAATCCACTCACAAGGCTTTGGTCAGCCCAAGGCTATAGTAGAAGACACTTGCCCAAGGTGTCACGCAGTGGGACTGAACCCGGAACCATGTGGTTGGTAAGCAAGCTACTTACCACAGAGCCACTCCTACGCCTATATTTTTTTTATTTATGTTTATTTATTTTTTTTTTTGTAAATAATTTCAACATTTGGAATCAAATTCTTCTGATCAAAGCATTTCAGGTATTTATGTCCCTGTCTGCCAAGGTAAACTTAGTCATGTACTAAGTACAGATCAGTAAAAAAAAAAAAAAATATGTACCAGACAGAGTATTGAAATCAAATGAGTAAAAGTTTGGAAGGCAGAACCCCAGCATGGCCATAGTACAAAAACACTGTAAATAATAAAAGAATAAAACAGAAAATACATTTCCAGTTTTCCATATCCATTGAAACTGGCCATATATATAACAGTCAAATTTTATCAACAGAATCATTTGTTTCCCTGCATGAAACTGCATTTATAACCTTTTTTTATTTCTAGTTCAAAGACATAAAACATTCATATAAAATGGGTGATTAGTGACAGGAATTGAACATAGCAACATCTATATTACTGCTGAATTGTATTTGAGTTTTATTTGTTGTGTTGTTGGAAAACAAAGTTGCTATTAATAGAACTTTAAAAAAATCATTTAATCTTCTTTTTATGACCAGCTTGAAAATCATTTCTTCTTCCTTTTTGCATCAAATGAGTGATATTTAATTAATTATTCAAAATGATGAGAGTTAAGTGAGCAAAGATACATCCTGTTTAT
>NW_026319518.1:0-182 GCF_001194135.2 Octopus bimaculoides
TGTGTATGTATGTGTGCGTATGTATGTATGTATGTATGGATGGATGGATGGATGGATGTGTGCGTATGTATGTATGTATGGATAGATGGATGGATGTGCATGTGTGTGTATGTATGGATGGATGAATGTATGCATACATGTATGTATGTATGTATGTGCATATGTATGTACGTATGTATGTA
>NW_026319518.1:227-419 GCF_001194135.2 Octopus bimaculoides
GTATGTATGTGTATAAGTGTGTGCATATAAGCACGTGCATTTGTGTATATGTGAAGTGTCAACACGCGTATGTATGCATGTGTTGATGTATATGAATTTGTAAATGAATAGATGTGCATGTATATGTATGTGTGTGAAGTGTTTATGCGCGTATGTGTATGTATGTGTGTGTGTGTGTATGTATGTGTGTGT
>NW_026319519.1:0-560 GCF_001194135.2 Octopus bimaculoides
ATATATACAAATATATACATATATACATATACACATATGCAGATCAACAGTATTCTTCAGAGTACATCAACAAAATTCATTTGCAAGATATTGGTCAAGTAGAAGCTGTAGTGTAGGAGAGGAAACAAGCCATTTCTAATGTATCCTTTGCCTGACCAAAGACTTTCCAGTAGATTTTGTAGAGGAAATCTGAAAGAAGCCTCTCATATGTGTGCATGTGGGAAGTCCATTGGTGTTTCATTGTCTTACGTGATAGTCAAAAACGAATGCTACTGTCATAGACATTGTATCCATCACTTCCAGTCTTCCAGGAAAACATTTCTGGCCATGAAGAAATATTACCTTACATGCAATTAGGAGATGGCTGAGCACAAGAAGGACATAAGGTCAAAGAAAATCTGCTGCAACAAGTTCTTTCCAACCTATATGATCATGGAAGAGAGAAATCTAAATTGATGATTTTGGTGGCCTTCATGCCGGAGGCACATAAAAGTACCCACTACACTCTCAGAGTGGTTGGCGTGAGGAAGGGCATCCAGCTGTAAAAACTCTGCCAAATC
>NW_026319520.1:0-538 GCF_001194135.2 Octopus bimaculoides
TGTGTGTGGGGGGGGGGCTGTGTGTATTTGCTTTTAATTTAATGATTTTCTTTAAAGAATTGACACTTTGAAATTAGTAAAATGATGATAATGATGTTGATGATGATAGTGATGATGTTGATGATGATAGTGATGATGTTGATGAGGTGATGATGCAGTTGATGATGATGAGATGAAGGAAAAAAGTTAAATTACAAAAAGTTAAATTACAAAAAGTTAAATTACAAAAACAAAACAAATTGTTAAGAAAAATACTGTCCCACCCCAACCACCACCACTCATTCCCATTTCTTACTTTTTATTTTTTATTTTGTTGCCATAATTTTGGGATTTGTTAGTATTGCGAGACAATGCAAACATTATGATCAATTTATCAGGTGAGAACATGTTACCTTAATTGGTTAGATCGATTAATGATTGTTTAATTGATGTTTTTTCCTACTATTTTTGAACATAATTGATTGATAAAGTATTTCCAATGAGATGGATTGACTTTAGAAAAGAAAAATAAATAGAAAAGAGAAAAAAAGTGCTCTTC
>NW_026319521.1:0-350 GCF_001194135.2 Octopus bimaculoides
CTAAACTCTGCTTGCGAAGACCTGTTGGGGCAAGTGAAATCGTAATTGAATTATACTCGATGACTAGCACCACGCCAGTGGAGCACTAACAGCACTGTCGAACGTGTTCATTGCCAGAGCAGTTGTCTGGCTTCCGTGCTAGTGGCCTGTAAGTAGCTCCATTTGAGCGTAATCGTCACCAGCGTTGCCTTCTAGCACTTGTGCTGGTGGCATGTTAGAAAGTCACTCAAGTGAGGTCATTGCCAGTGCCGCTGGACTGGCTCCCGTGCAGGTGGTATGTAAAAAACACCCTTTTGAGTTTGGCTGTTGCCAGTACCATGTGACTGGCCCTCGTGCCGGTGGCATGTAAA
>NW_026319522.1:0-778 GCF_001194135.2 Octopus bimaculoides
GTGCTCCAGCATGGCCACAGTCAAATGACTGAAACGAGTAAAAGAGAGTATATAAATTTAGCTAATCCAGTGCTACTCACAAAAAAGCACCTTTAATTGATCAGGCTACAAACTACATATTCATCTTATACCTCCTCTCTTTCTTTACATTCTTTATATTATATACTAGCAGAGATACCCAGCCTTACTTGGGATTAAAATAGCATAGTTTTTTTTTATTGTTTTACTTATTTCAGTCATATAACTGCAGCCATGCTGCAACATCGCCTTTGGTTAAAAAAATCGACCACAGGATTTATTCTTTGTAAGCCTAATACTTATTCTATCAGTGTCTTTTGACAAACTGCTAAGTTATGGGAAACATAAACACAGCAACATCGGTTGTCAAGCAATGGTGGGGGTACAAACGCAGACACGCACACACACACACACACACACATACACATATATATGACAGTTTTCTTTCTAAACACGTATATATATATACATGCACACACCACCATGATAGATCGCTGACCACTACACATATTTTTTTCTCTCCTTGTTTCTTTGTGTTCCTTTCTGTTGAAGAGCGTAGGCTCGAAACGTTAAAGATTTTCTCTATCCATTTGTTGTTTACACCACCTGTCTTCGTCTGTTGTTTTTTCGTGAATTCTCCCTATACATATATATACATCAGCCTTCCCTGGCCCCTGTGGCATGTAAAAAAAGCAGCCACTACACTTTCGGAGTGGTTGGCGTCAAAAAGGGCATTCAGCTGTAGAAACACTGCCAGATC
>NW_026319523.1:0-237 GCF_001194135.2 Octopus bimaculoides
ATATATATATATATATATATGTATATGTGTATATATATGTGTGTGTATGTATATATATACATATATATGTATATGCGTGTATATATGCGTGTATGTATCTATGTATATATGTATGTTTTTATTCACTTATGTATGAATCAGTGCACTTGATTATGTGTGTATGCTGTGTGAGTGTGTTGTGTATTTATATGAGACATATATCTACACACAAATTAAACGCACACAAACACACACATA
>NW_026319524.1:0-386 GCF_001194135.2 Octopus bimaculoides
ATATATGTGTGTGTGTATGTATATACACACACACACACACACATATATATAGCTATTTTGAGTATACAAATACTTCTTAAAATGGATGCTATCATCCAAGTATCGCCGCTTTCATCTTACATATCGATGTAAAAGTTAAAATGTCCAGTATAACTTAATAGTATTGGTGTTTATTGTTTAAATGGGCACCAATTAATGATTATTATAATGAGTTTAAAGATTATTACAATTCGATATATAGGGATATTTCAATATAATATTATATAGAGAAAATGGAGAGTTTTAACTGATAAAATTCAAGTGAATTTTATCAGTTAAAACTTTCCATTTCCTCCGTATATATATATATGTAAATATAAAAATAAAAAGATAAAGAGAGCAATGGT
>NW_026319525.1:0-925 GCF_001194135.2 Octopus bimaculoides
CCTGTCTGCAAAGGTTAGAGACACATCTTCATCCAGTTAAAATGTAGTGAAAAGGTTGCAACAGGATCATGTTCCAACTCAAAGATTTTAAAATTTATTTCTGAAGCAATTTTACGTTCCTTTATTTAGATTACTTATGGTTAATGAAGCAGGCATAAATATAACAACATCTTGTTTTCCTTTCTCTTTAGCCTCCTTCACTTACTTTACTTATGTTCGTAGGGCCAGTATAAATATCACAGACATCACAACATTCCATTTTCCCACTTCTTCTTTGTTACATGATCAAATATAGAAAATATTCCTACCTATCTCTTCTTTTTAGCCTGCAATCAGAAAAATTCTCAGAAGCCATTTTTATGCTTGGATTTATGTTATATATACTCTGTATTGAAAGATGGGTATATCTTGGAAGCTAATAAAGTTATTGAAGTAAGTATGTTGTACAAGTTTGTATTTATATTAATTTAATTTGTAACCAAAAAAGAAATTAATTTGTTCTCTCTAACTTCAGCAGAGATGGTCTTCCCCCCCCCCCCCATTTTTTAATGGTCTGTCTGCATGAAAATGTAGCTGTTCCACAATTATAAAATGTGAAAATATTTAACACACACATTTGACACCAGTTGTGTCAGACTCTTACTCAACTTGGTCACACCTGCTGAATTTTATGGTGCTTAATTACTTTACATTGATATATGAAGTCTAGCCTTGTCATACAGATTGAGCATTTATAGTAATGGCTGTGTGGTTGTTAAGATGTTCCCTTCCTGACAGTGTGTTTTTGTGTTCATACCCACAGTATGGCACTTTGAACAAGTGTCTTTTACTGTAACCATGGGCCAACCAAAATCTTGTGAATGAATTTGGTAGACATAAGCTGATAGAAGCATATTAAATATATATATATATATATATATATATA
>NW_026319526.1:0-248 GCF_001194135.2 Octopus bimaculoides
CGAACACACTCATATATGTACACATTACAAGCATATTTACCAGTATATATGCCTCATATATATGCATATGCGTATATACTTGCACGCATATATGCATACGGATTCGTACATGTATACAGACATGCATACACGCTTATTGCTTATGCGTATCTATCTACCTAATGAAGTCAAATGACAAAGATGCAGAGTATACGATGACTCCAGCTACACCCACCTAGATCTAACGAGTACAACTTGTGCAGGTGCAG
>NW_026319527.1:0-374 GCF_001194135.2 Octopus bimaculoides
TATATATATATATATACATATACACAAAATTCAAATAAGTTATCATTATCTTTAAAAAAATAATGATAAAGCGGCCAACAAACATAATCCAAATAGGCAAAAAATATTAAAACAGGTGCATATTGTACCCTGACTTTTAGTATATACATATTACATACATACATACATACATACATACATACATACATACATACATAGGCGCAGGAGTGGGTGTGTCGTTAGTAGCTTGCTTACCAACCACATGGTTCCGGGTTCAGTCCCACTGCGTGGCACCTTGGGCAAGTGCCTTCTACTATAGTCTCGGACCGACCAAAGCCTTGTGAGTGGATTCAGTAGACGGAAACTGAAAGATCCCCGTCGTATATATGTATATA
>NW_026319528.1:0-299 GCF_001194135.2 Octopus bimaculoides
CACTTCACAACACACCACCACGCACACACTAGCACTGACCAACTCCTTTCGCAATTCCCCATTTTTTCACACCTACATACACACATACATACGTTAAGATCACGAGCATTCTCTCACACGCACACAGCTTCTCGTATTTGGGTCACCATTTCTTTCTCCTTTTGTTATCTCCCCTTTTTCTTAGCTCTCCTGTGTGATAGATCGCTGACCACAACATTGAAAAAATTTTTCTCCGTGTTTTTCTCCTTATTCTTTCGGTTGAAGAGCGTAGCTCGAAACGTTAAAGACTTTCTCTATTC
>NW_026319529.1:0-263 GCF_001194135.2 Octopus bimaculoides
TCACACCTTTATCTCTTTCCTTTCCCTTCTCATGGTTCTTCTAGACACTATCACCTCCACCTCGTGTTCAATTCAATAATTTTCCTATTCTGTCCTATTCTGTCCTAATATGCGTTGAAATCACATTCTTTAGTTCCCTATGTTCTCTCCTACTCTATGAATCATTATTTTCATTAATTCCTTTCCTTAGAGCACCATCTTAGTGTGTTTTGTCTTCTCCATGTCTGATCGAAAGACTACTACTTGTACGTATATATGTATGT
>NW_026319529.1:1647-1780 GCF_001194135.2 Octopus bimaculoides
TACTCCTTTTTATTACGAATGGCTATGGCTTCCACCATAATGTAAGTTCTTATTTTTTGTCCTCGAGGTTAGCCCTCCTACGAATTTTATGATATAATGTTCTTGCTACAACATAATGGCTCATCCGTAGATA
>NW_026319529.1:1790-1950 GCF_001194135.2 Octopus bimaculoides
TTTTATGATATAATGTTCTTGCTACAACATAATGGCTCATCCGTAGATAGTACCGTGATGGCATTTTCAGACAACTGCCTTTGTGGGTGATATGTATGTATGCATGTATATAGATCTATAGGCGAGGCGTGATTGTGCGTTAAGATTGCTTGTCAACCAC
>NW_026319530.1:0-261 GCF_001194135.2 Octopus bimaculoides
TGACGTTTAAAATATTGTTGCATTTTCACTTTACCTTCGATTTTTTTCCATCCAATATGTTTGTCAAGCTCAGTGTTGTGCATGCTATCATGTATAGCTTTATCTGCTTCGAGTTCAACCGTTAAACATGTTTCTTCATATCTCTAGAAATTTTGAAATCCCTGTAACGCAAACAACACACACACAGACACACACACGCACACCCACAAATACACACACACACATACACACATACACACATACACACACACACACATATAT
>NW_026319531.1:0-321 GCF_001194135.2 Octopus bimaculoides
ATAATATAAGAAAACTATTTCCTTTGCTGTAATTTCCATCAATTTCATGTAGTACGGTGCCATTTACTATGATCTTCTGTTGTGATAGTCATATATCTGCTTCTCTTCACTTTCTTTCTTAATTCAATTTCACAAAATTGAGTTGAGATCTCGTTAATAATAACACCAGATATTACACAGTCATTGATCCTTGTTAATATTGAAGACATATGCAGATATACACACAGACAAAAACGCCGCACGGCCACATACAGCTATGTCTAGAGGGAGATGTTTGTATGCATGCGTGTGTATACATATACAAAATTTATTTCCATTCAT
>NW_026319532.1:0-356 GCF_001194135.2 Octopus bimaculoides
TATATATATAAAACTGGCAGTCCGTCGGTTACGACGACGAGGATTCCAGTAGATCCGATCAGCGAAACAACCTGTTCGTGCATTGCAGTCAAAAGCATCCTCCCTTGTCTTTTCTCCAGCGTAAATAAAGCTTTTAAACCGGCACTCCATCGGTTACAATCAACACAGCAACCTGTTCATGAAATTAACGTGCAAGTGGCTGAGCACTCCACAGACACGTTTACCCTTAACCGGAGCTCTCTGGCAGATTCAGCATGACACAGAATGTAACCCTTTGAAATGCAGGTACTACTCAGTTTTGCCAGCTGAGTGGAATAGAGCAACGTGAAATAAAGTGTCTTGCTCAAGGACACAAC
>NW_026319533.1:0-226 GCF_001194135.2 Octopus bimaculoides
ATATATATATATATCATTTTTTTAAAGGACATAATGCATATATTCAAGTGCTACTAATAGTTACATATGCTGAGAAATATCTCAAGCATATTCAACTGGCACAAACCACATATCATAACGAACTAAAAGAAACTGAATAAGAGAAGAAACATGAAAACTCTGAGAAGGCAGTATATAGAAAACGCAGACGAGATGGAGTACTTATGTATATATATATATATATATA
>NW_026319534.1:0-326 GCF_001194135.2 Octopus bimaculoides
AATAATAATAATAATAATAATAATAATAATAATAATAATAATTGGAAAACAGAGATCAGAGTTGTTGGCGGCAAGCCAAAATTTGAAATTCCATTATTAGATAGATAGCATAAGTACATTTTGTTCCCCCAGCCCGTCGATAATATTATAGAGGTGGAAAGCAATTGACCTACCACGTGACCAATGCTATGATAGGAGAGAACACAAAAACAAACATGGCAATGTACAGAATGTGTGTATACTTGTGTCTGTATGTATATGCACATGCTTATGTAGATGTATGTGTTTGTGTGTGTGCATATATATGTGTGCATGTGTGTGTGTGT
>NW_026319536.1:0-318 GCF_001194135.2 Octopus bimaculoides
TATACTCTGATTCGAGAGATATGACACTAAAAGG
The DNA here is from genome assembly GCF_001194135.2 of Octopus bimaculoides. Taxonomy (NCBI): domain Eukaryota; kingdom Metazoa; phylum Mollusca; class Cephalopoda; order Octopoda; family Octopodidae; genus Octopus; species Octopus bimaculoides. The sequence goes on from NW_026319536.1 coordinate 35, forward strand.
TCATAAATAAATCAAATCTGACTTGAAACAAATTGACATTTGTTTTCCCCATGGAACTCTTAAAAGAATATTGTTTCGCTGTTTCGCGTAGGAAGTCTTTTGGGAATTTTAAATGGGGAGAAAAATATGAAAAAAAAAATCTAGCTTTTCAGTCAGTACTTAGTAAACTTACTTATATATGCCATGTCAATGATCTATCATTTTCATACGTATATCAATACACATGCGCGAACACCCACGTCTATCTATCTATCTATCTATCTATCTATCTATCTATCTATCTA
>NW_026319537.1:0-460 GCF_001194135.2 Octopus bimaculoides
ATATATATATATATATATATATACATACATATATATATATTTATATATACCCCCGTATCAGTATACATATATATGCAGGTGTATGTATATATATACATACACCATATATCCTTTTGCCGTGTACGTGCGGTGTGTTTACAAGTGTATTTAAACAAAACACGTATCTGAACAAATCATCTTAAAGCGTGGATATGTGCATCCTTGGTTTGCATACCTACGCTACGATGCCTCTCACCATACATACGTACATATAGACATACATACATATATACATATACACACACACACATATATATGTGTATATATATACATTTATATTTAAATATATTTACATACATGCATGAATACATATGTGATATAATGCATACAAACACACACTCACACACACATACACACACATACTCACGTACACACACTTGTATATCCATTCAATATATCTGTACATAAATGAAAGAATACT
>NW_026319538.1:0-586 GCF_001194135.2 Octopus bimaculoides
TATATATATATATATATATATATATATATATATATATTCATATATATACTCACATATATATAAGCCTATGCATGCATATATACATACATGTACACATATACACATGTCTCTATAGGTATATACATAATATATATGTGTATATATATTGTGTATATCCCTATATAGATTTGTGTATATGTGTATGTATATTATGTATATCCCTATATAGATTTGTGTATATGTGTATATGTAAATACCTATATTGACATGTGTATATGTGTATGTATATGTATATTATGTATATACCTATATATACATGTATATGTGTGTGTGTACATTATGTATTTACCTATATAGACATGTGCATATGTGTATATGTATATACCTATATAGACGTGTATATATCTGTATGTATATGTATGAAAATAAATTATATATATATGTATATAATATTAAATATAAAATGCATATGTATACACACATACACACACATATATGTCTGTGTATATAATATTAAATATAAAATGTATATGTATACACACATACACACATATATATGTCTGTGTATATAATATTATATATAGTATATATATATATATATATATAA
>NW_026319539.1:0-317 GCF_001194135.2 Octopus bimaculoides
TATGTATGTATGTATGTATGTATGTATGTATGTGTGTGTGTGTGTGTTTTCGTATCTGTGTTTGTCTCCTATCATTGCATGACAACCGGTGTTGGTGTGCTTACGTCCCCGTAACGTAGCAGTTCGGCAAAATTAACTGATAGTATAAGTACTAGACTTAACAAAACATAAGTACTAGGGTCGGTTCATTCGACTAAAAACACTTCAAACCGGTCCCCAGCATGGCCACAATCTAATGACTGAAACAAGTAAAAGATAAAAGAGGATAAATATTCTTTATGTTGCATGTCTCGTTTCTCTGTTTTTTTCGTTGTTCG
>NW_026319540.1:0-429 GCF_001194135.2 Octopus bimaculoides
TATATATGCACACACATATCTATACATATATATGTATGCTCACAAAAACGAATACATATCTCATACTTGTTCATACAACATATGCATACATATACACACATTTCCGTGTGTATATCTTATAATATATATACAGAATTAAAAATTCCCATAATAAAGTAATTCGTTAATTTATATATTTATTTAATTATCTATCTATTATTTCATTTGTTTCGAAACACTAACGCAAAGGCATAAAAGACACACACGAATAAAAGGGCGCGCATACACACACACACAAGCGTACATATTTCTGTATATAGGTGTATATATGTATGTATGTATGTATGTATGTGAAAGGGATGCAGCGTGTCGTATCTGTTAGCGTCTGTGTGTGTGCATTTGTTTGTCTACTGGGGTCAGTGTTGTACAAAATGCGAACGGTTCCCTGAA
>NW_026319541.1:0-225 GCF_001194135.2 Octopus bimaculoides
GTGTAAAAAATAAACTCCACAAAAATAAAAAATAAAAAACAGTAGAGAAAGGTAGAGACAAAAAAAAATGATTAAAAAGAGTGTCAGAAAATGCGTAAACACATTGAGGGTTTCTTGATTGGTTGGCGTGTAATAGCAGACAGTTGAGGAAAAAAAGATCAATACAACTGGCAGAGACACTTACGTATGCACAAATGCACATATGTGCACATGCTTACACATTTG
>NW_026319542.1:0-359 GCF_001194135.2 Octopus bimaculoides
TGCTTACGTCTATGCATTAATAATTTCAACACCCACTCATCTAACATGCATTGTAAGATGGTCCGCTGATATATTGTCTCTAATGCAATTTACTGTAGTCCTTAACTTCTACATCAACATCTTATACACTCATAATTTATATAATTATTGACCGACACAGAAACGAATGGGAAGAGGAGTTAATACGTTGTTGTTTGCTTCTGTTTCAGGAAATCTACGCGATACCCGTAAAAGGAAACATTAGCCGCCTCTTATACATAACATCTTACATTGGCTACGGAATAGCATTAGCCTGTCTAATACTCACAATAATATTTTATCTTTGTTCCAAGTAAGAACTTCAGTTTCTATTTTCTTTC
>NW_026319543.1:0-389 GCF_001194135.2 Octopus bimaculoides
AGTGTAATATCTACCGCTTCAGGTATCATACATAGACAGAACAATACAATATAAAAAGATACGATAGATGTAAAACATACGACTCCAGATGACGTCATACACCTTCGACTTTCTCTCCGCCATATTGCTCCTCGTCTCTGACCATATTTCTGTCATAATTACACTTTTCTACTCTTCCTTCACATCTACAATGTATTATTTGTCCTTATCTTCAAACAGCACTCCTGGCTTCCACCACCATCACCACCACCACCACTACTACTAATACTGCAACTGCTGCTAGTGCTGCTCCTTTCTAGATGTTTCAATCCACATGATCGTGTTTATTAATATACACACTTCACATGACTAAGTATAAATATATATATGTTTATATAATATATATATAT
>NW_026319544.1:0-476 GCF_001194135.2 Octopus bimaculoides
ACAACAACAACAACAACAACTAGAAACGATACAGACACATAAATACACGTAACACACACAGATACGTACATTCATACTCACATACATATATGCATGCATATATGTATATAAGCTAAGAGCATTAGATTCTTTGGAAGAAAGTAGCGAATGTATACAAAGACAAGGACGGAAAAACGAACAATGTTACGCAAATACAATAATATATATACACACACTACGCACGTTGACTGCTAACCTTCAGGCTGTCAGACGTGGCTGTGCGGTAAGAAAATTGCTCCAAAAGGACATGATTCTGGGTTGAGTTCCACTCTGTGGCACCTTGGGCAATTGTCTTCTAAAATAGCCCCGGGCCGACCAAAACCTTGTGAGTAGATTTGGTAAATAGAAACTCAGAGAATCCCGTCGTATATATATATATATATATATATAGCTGTGTCAAATTCTCTTATACACCAGATGTGCCATCAAAACTCTTG
>NW_026319545.1:0-552 GCF_001194135.2 Octopus bimaculoides
GTGTGTGTGTGTGTTTGCGTACATATGTACGTATATATGTATTTGAGGACTGGACTATTTTATTTTGATAGCTTATCTCAAAGTAAGGCAGTCATTAGCAGATCTGATAAACTACGGGCATAATGCTTTGCAATGTGTCATTATATAGCTCTTGTTCTGGTTCCAATCCTCACAGATGGAGATCGTTTTCATATTTGAATGTATGCAGAAAGTGTGATCTTTCTCTCTGGAAGATGTATAACATTTTCTTATAGACACTCCCAATTTTTAAGATACGGTATATACTTGCAAACACATTCATCCAATATACGTTGCGGTAATATAAAATGCCAAAATGTTGCAATAATTTATTCCTATCTAAGGCGCAAGCGTGGCTGTTTGGTAAGTAATTTGCTTCTCAACGACATAGATCGGTGTTCAGTCCCACTGTTTGGCACCCTCGGCAAGTATCCTCTGCTATAACTTCGGGCCGACTAAAGAATTGTGAGTGGATTTCGTAGACGGAAACTGGAAGAACCAGTCGTATATATATATATATATATATATATGTAT
>NW_026319546.1:0-697 GCF_001194135.2 Octopus bimaculoides
CCTATTTTCTCCACTAGTACCGGAAGTTCCTATTTTCTCCACTAGTACCGTAAGTCCCTGGCTGTCTTCCATGAACATTTCTAAAGGCTTCACGACCCCCACCCCTATTTAGGGCTTATCTCCTACGTAAGGTTGCAATCATATGGTGCAAAATATTGTGTAGTAGGTGCAGGCTGAAATGAATGCTACTGATTGTTTATGAACTCTGCAAAATGCTAGCTCTCTTTTCAGGTACATGACGCGGCTGTTCCCTGCCCCAGCGTCCCACACCTCCCACGGGCACATACCTCCCACGGGCCCATACCTCCCACACTCTACAGGTTGGCACTCTCAACGTCGGCACACTGAAAGGTAGGTCTGGTGAGATTGTTGAGATGCTTGAACGGAGATGTGTCGATATCTGCTGCCTCCAAGAAGTAAGGTGGAGAGGAGGTTCCACTAGGTTCCTCACAGGCAAAGAACACAGGTACAAGATTTTCTGGGCAGGAAACACGGATGGGGTCGGGGGCGTGGGTATACTTCTTGCAGAGAAATGGTGGATAAGGTAATCGAGGTAGATAGAATATCCCATAGAATACTTAAGGTTAGATTAGTCCTTTACCATGGGTTAGCAACCATTATCTCGGCCTATGCCCCTCAGCACGGGATACCTGACGGACAGAAAGACCAATTTTATGACACCCTCCTGCAGATTACC
>NW_026319547.1:0-288 GCF_001194135.2 Octopus bimaculoides
CATATATACACGCACACATACACACACCAGCACACACGCGCACACACACACACATATATACATATATATATATATACGCACACACACACACACACATATATATATACATATACATACACGGACATACATACATTCATACATACACACATACATACACACATACATACATACATACATACATACATACATACATACATACATGCATACATACACACGCACATACATACATACATACATCCATACATATAGACAGAGATGCCAACACATTTGTAAAGATATCAACATCTC
>NW_026319548.1:0-544 GCF_001194135.2 Octopus bimaculoides
TGTGGCCATGCTGGAGCACCACCTTTAGTCAAGCAAATCAACCCCAGGACAATTGCCGCGCAAATAAGAACCAATCAGGATGGTGGACAGAAGATTCCAAGGCAGACGAAGGCTAGATGTCAGCAGCTTCGTTATCATTTATGATTGAATGCCCGAGAGAGAGGTTTCACTACAATAGCCTCACACCAGTCTGTGTGTCGAAGACAAAACAGACGACACAGAAAAGTAATTGTAGTGAAAGAACTGAAAAAACGGTTGGTCCTAAAGCTGGCACAAAAATCGCCATTAAAGAGAAACTGCATGAACAGAATCACGTCGGGGTCACCAGTTTGTAATACTTCGACCGTGCGAACCAAAGGAGATGGCGACGTAGACGGAAAAAGGCTCCTTTTTACCATGTCGCACGGTCGAACACAAAATAAGATATATAAGATAGAAGGCTCGTCGTGAGAGATACGAGCCATAATGCCAGTAAAAGAACTTAGGACAAACAGAACCGTTAGATATATAATGAGAGTAAGTTTATTAACATAGTGAAACTGTT
>NW_026319549.1:0-545 GCF_001194135.2 Octopus bimaculoides
AGTGAATTACTGGTATGTCAACAGTGCTTTACTTCAATGCTATATATACTGTCCTACAGAGTATATCTGCAGATGTGTACCCAAAACTGTTGGGTATAGATAAAAGGGGAAAGAAGAAAAGGAACTGGTCCAGCCAAACAATCTTTGTCTGTCCCCAACACATATTGTATACACAAAGTGTTTATATAACGCTCAGTTTATATACAGCTTGCTTACATCTCTCTATGTGTAGACAATACAGTTTATAGAGACATGACGTTTACATTACTATAAAAATATATATACAGATATTGTATATATAGACAAGACATTTACATTAGTCTGTACACAACAGATCTTGTACATCTGTTATATAGATATGAGTGTATGTGGTTCTGTATGTGTGGTTAGCCCCAAAAGGCTCTGAAACGATGTATCCTCAAGAGAAAACGAATTTGGTATTCAAAATCTGAATCCCAATGAAGGGTGATCCATAAATGATAATATAAAATTATAATTTTTAACGAGAACCCAACTACAAATTTCTTTCTATTTGTTACCATGAA
>NW_026319550.1:0-344 GCF_001194135.2 Octopus bimaculoides
AAAACTAACCATTCCGAAGGTTAACAGTAGACGCGTTTCTGGATTATGATAGATACTCAATTTCCTTCGTCAATACTGTATTCCAGCAGTAAATTTGACTATGCTAGCAAACTGTGCAAGCATGAACGAGTAACATTCCACACCGACACAGATCTGAAAGCATAACCGAATCCACCTCGGTCAGCCAGTCTAACTGTCCTTCCTTCAAGAAATTACCATGTGCGCGACAAGTGATACCGCAGAGAATCTGCGTATACTAACAGGGAGTGAATAATTATTACAAATTATTCACTTCCTGTTACTATACGCAGATTCTCTGCGGTATCACTTGTCGCGCACATGGT
>NW_026319551.1:0-1360 GCF_001194135.2 Octopus bimaculoides
GGGATGTTTGGCCTCATGACTGGCACAAACTGATTAGATTTGGGGATCGAGCTGGTGCCGGATGAGGATTCTGGATTATTTTTCCTGTTTTTTTACTTAAATTGTTGAGAGAGAGGTTCATTTTTAGTATTCTCGTTTGTGAGAGCAGTCGAGTTTATTTCAGATATTCTCATTTAAAAAATTATCTCTGGCTAATCATTGAGAGGTCATTGGTGTTATCTTTGTGGAGGTTTGTGCCCTCTGAGTGCTCTTGTTATTATTAAGGCCGCAAGCTGGCAGAAGCGTTAACACACCAGGCGAAATGCTCAGCGGTATTTCGTCTGCCGTTAGGTTCTGAGTTCAAATTCTGCCGAGGTCAACTTTGCCTTTCATCCTTTCGGGGTCGATAAATTAAATACCAGTTACACACTGGGGTCGATGTAATCAACTTAATCCCTTTGTCTGTCCTTGTTTGTCCCCTCTGTGTTTAGCCCCTTGTGGACAATAAAAAAATAAGAATCTTTGGTGTGTCGCACAAAATGTTTTAGTAGCATTTCTCCTGACTATTTACTTTCTCAGTTCAAATTCTGCCTTGGTCAACTTTGCCTTTTATATTTTGGGGGTTGATGAAATAAGTACCGATTGAGAACTGGGGTCGATGTAATTGACTTGCCCCCTCCCACAAAATTACTGGCCTTGTGCCAAAATTTGAAACTTTCATTATTATTTTTAATATTATTATTATTATTATTCAGTAGTTTTATTTTTATAACGTGCTTTCACTTCACTACCGAGCGCAGCTCTGTGCGCCTTGGGTATGTGCTGTGGTTTGCTGTGGTGCTCTTATGTTTACTGTATTGAAAGTGTTTTGCGTAGAATGTGTGCAGTACCCAGTAGTGCAATTTTCTGTATGTTATATATATTATTATTATTATTATTATGGAGTGAGAAAGCAGTGCATGCCATCAAAGTTCAACGAAGCCCAGTATACCCACCATGACTACCCGTCTGATAAGGGTACACCAGGCACATGCATCACAACCATATGTGCTTGACATGGTGATCAAGATAAACAGCGCATAACCTTGCAGGTGGGGCCCAGTTAGAATTTTCTTCAGGTCGAGTAGCCCATCCCATTCAAAAGGTCCCTGCATAAAGTTTAAGGATGTTTAACAAAACACCGATGTTTCCAGAGGTGAATTATTCAAACCGCAAAGAATTCCTCTCAACACATGGCTATATCGTCAATCACCAAGGGACATGCTCAACTGGTTAAGGTCAAGCAACTGACAAGCAAATCTGTGTTATAGAGCAGAATATTTGCTGTAGCTCATCTTTTACACCAAAACAAAACATGTACATGATAACACTTCCAATCAGT
>NW_026319552.1:0-481 GCF_001194135.2 Octopus bimaculoides
TTGTTCCCTGGTATTAAATTGATATTAATTAATATCCAATTTTTTACCCTGATGTTTTAATAATATATATATATTCCACAGATGAGATTCAAAGATTCTCCGTAAAGAAGACACTTAGTAGCGCTTAAAAATTTCAAACTTAGACTCCGATCTCTTTACAGGGGATCAATTCCATGGGGTAAAAAATGGCTATAAAAGGGATTCCGTTGAGCGGTTATAGAGGCAATTATGTACATAAACAAAGTTAAATATATTAAATATATTAAATATACTAGTTTTGGGTATGAAATCAAAATATGTATATATGTATGTATGTAAAACGAGAGAAAGCAAGAAGTGGAGGCTTTCAGATGATGAATATTGAAGTATAAATATATAGATGTTTATATTCTTTTCTATTCTAGACACAAAGTCCGAAAATTTTGCGGGGTGGAGGCCAGTCGATTAGATCGACACCAATACGCAATTGGTACTTAATTTA
>NW_026319553.1:0-233 GCF_001194135.2 Octopus bimaculoides
ATATATACATAGCGGTTCCAGCGCATGGCATGGATATACATACAAGCTATAGAGGTACACATACTCCGTAATGTGTATAAATACATACATATACAAATATATACAAGCCGAACATACACACAAACACAGCACAAACTCATAAACACAAACACACACAAATCCACCCGCATCATACGCAAACCAGTCTGCACATGTATATCCATACACATGTACCCATACAAATACAAACATAT
>NW_026319554.1:0-259 GCF_001194135.2 Octopus bimaculoides
ATGTATGTATGTATATATGTATGTATGTATGTATGTATGTATGTATACGCGCATGCATCGATATACTGTTTCATTTTATATACGCATGTCTTTGCCGATCACTGGCTCTAGAATCTCTTTGCCCTTGGAGAAGTATAATGCCATTATATCGATTTAGCTTTTGTTCTCGATTCATAAAAAAATATAGTTCAGTTCATACGAAGTCACCAGATCGGAAAAGGTGAATTTTCTTTGATTTCAAAACCTTTTAGCAATTCAG
>NW_026319555.1:0-297 GCF_001194135.2 Octopus bimaculoides
GTTGTTATTATTATTAATATTATTGCTGGTGATGTTGCTGGTGGTCGTATTTTTATTGTTGCTGGTATTGTTGTTTTTTTATGTTGTTAGGTTATCTTTGTTGCTGGTTCAGTCATTATTGATTGCATTTTATTAAATTATGTAGAATTTAATAAAGTTTCCTTTGAACTGGAAAGCAAACCTCCCACGAAATACGCACAATTATTCATCCGCAATCACACTAATTAACATCCCCCACACTAGACCCGGACAGAAATTATCCCCACGCAAATACATTTGCCCTCAAACGCATATATA
>NW_026319556.1:0-257 GCF_001194135.2 Octopus bimaculoides
CACTAAACTCCGCTTGCGAAGACCTGTTGAGGCAAGTGAAAACGAAATCGAACAAAATCTGTAGACTGGCCCCCATGCCAACGTCTCTTCATTGAACACTAAACTCAGCTTGCGAAGACCTGTTGGGGCAAGTGAAAGCGAAATCATGACGGCACCTGTACCAGTAGATCACTAAGATCACCATCCGAGCATAATCGTTGCCAGAGCACCATCCGAGCATGATCGTTGCCAGAGCACCAGCTGTCTGGCTTCCGTGC
>NW_026319557.1:0-361 GCF_001194135.2 Octopus bimaculoides
ACACACACACACACAAAAACACATTTATACATGTATATATGTGCATATTCATATCTATTATATAAAAGTCATTGTGTTTATGTGTTGTGTTTTGGAACCAAGTTTCTTACCACACAGCCACACCTGCACATATGTATATAAGTGTGCGTGTGTGTGTTTGTGCTTGTGTGTATGTGTATAGGTGTATATAAGGATGCATGTATATATATGTGTACATATTACATGTACATCTATATATATATACATCAACACAAATGTATACATATACATGTATATCTATATATATACATGTATATATACATGTATATATAAATATATATATATATAGATGTATGTATATATATATATATATATATATGTA
>NW_026319558.1:0-551 GCF_001194135.2 Octopus bimaculoides
ACACACACACACACATTATTTAAAACAGTTTGATTCGGTTCCGTGCAACCTCAAGATTCGCAGGCCCCTAACGGGAACTCGATAGAAGTTCAAAATGGCTTTAAGATATATTTAGTCATTTGTACTCAGTTTTGGTCACCTAGCTGTTATCCTATCATTGTAATATCAGTTATGTTTGTACTTTTAGGTTTACAAGCTGCGGATTGGATGTTGGTGACGTTTTCACACCAATGTGTAGTGTGGTATATTCAGCCACTTCACTTCCTTGTATATGGTATAACACTTTGTGGGGAAGGCGAATTCTACGCACCAGTCAGTTGATTAGTCATTATTGTGAAGAACATTAGCAATAGTTGTCATAACGTGTGGACGACTAATATCGCTTTGATGGAATTACAGCCTTGTGACCTGAACTGACCGATAGAAGCCTAAATATCTTGAAGTCAGTTGTAATTTCCATCTCTATTCTCTGTCTTAGAACATTTGTCGAGGTGGACGTGTCCAACTGTCCAAGAAACTTTAAGTGCTATGATACACACACTCACGTATAT
>NW_026319559.1:0-219 GCF_001194135.2 Octopus bimaculoides
GTGTGTGTGTGTGTGTGTGTGTGTGTGTATATATATATATAGAGAGAGAGGGGGAGCGGGAGGGGAGAGAGAGAAAGTTTATGTATATATATATAATATATATATGCATACATATATACATATATGCATTCATTCATTTATACAAACATATATACATATATGCATTCATTCAGTCATACATACGTACATACATACATACATACATACATACATACATAC
>NW_026319560.1:0-421 GCF_001194135.2 Octopus bimaculoides
TATATATATATTTATATATATGTTTAAAACGGCGGGGTCGGGAAAGAATTGCTATGTAAATTATCAGAGGATGATGACAGCTCTGACTCAGCGAGTTGCTTTAACTTAAAAAAATAGAAGCCACAAAGCAACATAAACAACAACAACAGCAGCAGCATCAGCAGTAACAACAACAACAAAGAAAGATAAGACAAAACAGAATTTTCACTCGTAAATAAATTGTGAGTTATATAACTGATGCAATATGGAGGAGAGACATAAAAAATATTCTAGGCAATTATTTCTGTCATCATAAATATACAGACACACACACACCTACCAACAAATATGTATATGTATATATATGTATGCATATGCATATATATGTATAAATATATGTATATATATATGTATGTATATGTATATATATATGTATATATAT
>NW_026319561.1:0-253 GCF_001194135.2 Octopus bimaculoides
TATATATGTATATATATACATGCACATTGTCACATGCACATTGTCAAGTTGACAGCAAAGTCCAGGCAACTGGCAGGGTGGATACTGAGGACATTCTGAACAAGGGATCAAAAAGTGATGTTGACTCTATGGAAAACATTTGTTTTGAGCCGCCTAGACTATTGCTCTCATTTGTGGTCACCACACAGTGTCAAGCGGAGATGAGAACTCGAGGCAATTCAGCGTCACTATACAAAAAAGATCGCCACAGTCC
>NW_026319562.1:0-418 GCF_001194135.2 Octopus bimaculoides
ATAGTGTATCTAGGACTACATTATCCAGCATGGCTGCAATCAAATCACTGAAGCAAGTAAAAGAGTAGAGACACACACACACATTTATGCATTTTTATACGTTTAACTCATTTCTGTTTCTTTCTGCCTTTTCAGAGAAGTCCAAACTCTTCGACCGGAAGTAAGGACTTCCCCAGAAATCCACTTTGCTCTTCAGGTATACTCGGCCCTCAACAGTAACAATTACATCAAGTTTTTCAAACTGGCCCGTACGGCCACCTTCCTCAGTTCCTGCATCATCCATCGCTATTTCATGCAGGTTCGCAGTAAAGCGTTGAGGATCCTCCGCAAGGCTCTCACCTTTGGAACGAAACCCGTTACCGTGAGTCAACAACAATTGTTGCCTTTATTTATTTGTTTATTTCCTTCTTGTGGTTGG
>NW_026319563.1:0-301 GCF_001194135.2 Octopus bimaculoides
TATATAGTAGTTACTATGTCTTTCAAGTTTACGTGTAGAGAAACGTAATAATATTTATAATATCAAACAGAAAGAAATATTCACATATACACCAGTGTGTGTGTAACGTGAGATGTAAAAATACACGTGTAGATATCTAATGCTTTATGGTTTAAGACAATATCATTATAAAGTTATTTTTCTTGTAGATTATATCTAATGTTTAGCTAAGTGTCTAAAGATGTATGTAAGACGTACGACGTAGTTAAGGGTTGTGGAGTGTGATGGAGTGTGTGTGTGTGTGTGTGTGTGTGTGTGTGTG
>NW_026319564.1:0-318 GCF_001194135.2 Octopus bimaculoides
AATGAATAAAAGGACAGAGGGTGGGTGTGGGAAAAGGAAGAGAGACATATGACAAACGAAGCAGGTTAAGTGGTAGAAGGGTGTCGGAGGAAGTGTGCTTAGTAGAGAGAGAGGGAATAACGCAGTGACATCTTTGTTTTGTCTATCAATAGCGAGTATTTTTAGTATCAAAAACACACCTCCATCGATACACGAACCAGGATACGCAAACATAAATATAGTTGTATGTGTGTGAGTGTATATATATATATACTTCACAGCGTTCGAGACATACACACTTCTCCATGTCTGGCTGTACAGCCTTTTTGTTTGTTTATT
>NW_026319566.1:0-1503 GCF_001194135.2 Octopus bimaculoides
TTGAGATATGGATATTAAAGTTGGAAGGTGTTTATAAGTCATTTAAAAACATACAAAAACCGTTAGATTCCCTTCAACATTTAAATTTAATTTGCCAAAATATTTTCATCGTTTTGAGACAACGACCTGTTCACTGACAAAATTTTCACACATGTTTTTGCCATAACAGGTTCAGTGGATCTAATGGTTTACTATTTCTGTTATTGTAATTGATCATTTCTTCAAACTCTCTTACTAGAAATTTTAGTTGGCTTATCTCCATCCAAGCTAACATTAGCCACAACTTCAAAATACTTTTCTAGCAATTTGATATCCTTTATTCTCATCATGTATGGAAGACTTCAGAGTTGATGGTCTTACTCTTCATATCCAATCATTTTTTAAGGTTACTTGTATACATTCTAATCTTATGAATTCACTTTATTCATTATTCTACTTTAATGTGAAACTACAGCAACTAACACACAATTTTACATCAAGAATCTTGCCAAACAAATGTAGAAGAAAAACGAAAAAAAAAAAGAAATACAATTACATTACACTTCTGAAAAATCCAACTACAATGCAAATTATATTCAAAAAGAGACTTCCCATAACCTCAGCATAGTAACAAGACTAATCCTTATTACATCAGATTTGCAAACTATGCTTAGTAAAAAGTTTGATTTTAAGTAGATTCAAACTAAAGAAAAGAAAGCTACATTCAACATTAAAAATATACTTATATCAAATTTCAAAAAAAGAAAAATTTGGAGAAGCATAAAATGTATATTCTGAAATAAATGAATACATTTCTAATTTTCTTCAATGGCATGTTAACAATAGAATTTTACATTCCCTTTCTTTGAATTGTTTTTCAAATAGATTTGAAAATAAAAATATTTTCTTCTTACAAAGAAAAGTGTCTGTAAAAAGAAGCCTGCTTTATTTAAACAATTCTAGCTTTGTAATATATACATGTGTGAGTGTGTGTGCGTGCATGCGTGCGTGTTCCAAAAGAATCTATTATGTGAAAGAAATCCAGAAACCTTATATGTATGAAGAGAAATTAAAAAAATAAAGAGTATATTCCTTAATAAAATTAGTTTTTGCATGCAGCTCTGGCCTCGTTTTCTGCCATATGAAAATAAACTTTTAACTAAACACATTCCTAAAGTAACAAACATAAATCAAAAAAGGATCAAGTTTATTTATAAGAAAAATTATAAATTATAATCAAGTTCTATTACTGAATGGTACTGGTTAAGTTACTTTCTTTGGTCTTCAGTAAAATTCAACACAAGCTTTTTTTCAAACTACATTCAATTCTAAATATTTGATCTTTATATTGCAATTTCTTAAAATCACCATCATTACCATCATCAACATCATTTACTATCCACTTTCCATGCTGGCATGGGTTGGCTGGTTAGACAGAAACCATCAGGCAAGAGGACTACAAGCTCATCTGTCTGCTTTAGCATAGTTACCAAATCATGTAGGAAATTCTTTATCGAGTGTTAT
>NW_026319567.1:0-111 GCF_001194135.2 Octopus bimaculoides
CATATATATCTATATATATTTTTTAATATATAACTATATACACACAAACACATACATACATATATGCATGCATATACATATACACACATACATATACACATACATATACAC
>NW_026319567.1:145-266 GCF_001194135.2 Octopus bimaculoides
ACATACATATACATATATACGTATACATACTCACATACACACATACGTACGTACATACATACATACATATAGCTATACCTCTATATATACACATATATATACACCCATACATATGCACATA
>NW_026319568.1:0-110 GCF_001194135.2 Octopus bimaculoides
ACATAAATACACATACACAAACACACACATATACATGCATACTGATACCCGTATATACATATATGCACCCGTATATACATATGTATACATATATATACATATATACACAC
>NW_026319568.1:275-386 GCF_001194135.2 Octopus bimaculoides
CATATACATATACATACATGAATACATACGCAAACACACACATGCACATATATAATACATGCATACAAATACATATACATATACACATATACATATATACATATATATACA
>NW_026319568.1:493-620 GCF_001194135.2 Octopus bimaculoides
CATATATGTGTGTGTGTGCATGCATACATATACATATACATATACATACATATACATACATATATATTTTTTTGTACACACACACACACACAAATACACATATATACACACATACACACATGTGCAC
>NW_026319569.1:0-377 GCF_001194135.2 Octopus bimaculoides
TTTAACAGTATTTAACAAAATAGGTTTATTGTCAATTAAAAGATTTCGATGAAAAAACATATAAAATCAAATTGCCCATCAAAAGTATTTGCTGTCCATGGACACCCTGTCTTGTGCTTGCGGACCATAGTTTGAAAACCCCTGTTATAGAGAATAGTAGGGGTCCCAGGAGCTGGTGATTAATTCCCCACGTAAGGAAAAACAAACTAATTATCTAATCTGTTCTTCTTTGTTATTTAGCCCCAGGTCAACCTCAACCAGGAGACCTATGTTCAAACATGTTCCTGTCTTACATTCAGACATCGTGTATCTAGGACTATATTATACCATAGCTTTGAGATTTCAATGATGCGATTGTTTATTTTTAGAATGACATT
>NW_026319570.1:0-252 GCF_001194135.2 Octopus bimaculoides
TGTATGTATGTATGTATGTATCTATGTATGTATGTATATATATATATATACACATACATACACTTACATATGTGTGTGCATACATACATACATGTATGCATATATGTATGTAAGTATGCTGGCATATCGTGGCGTAGGAGTTGGTTCCAAGTCTCAAATTGTAGGGAAAAAATTAAAACGTAAACTTGGGCACTTAAACAGAATGTTGGTAATGTGGTTACATATGAAGAGCTACTTGCTTTCCTCCATTAC
>NW_026319571.1:0-3397 GCF_001194135.2 Octopus bimaculoides
CTGCAGCCACATGCAGTGAAAGGTGAGCGTAAACAATTCCTTTGTGGGCTTTTGTAGGAGACAACCCACGCCTTCAGGTGTAGGTTGTTTTAGCTTATCATTATTACCTTCTATTTTTACTAACATCCTGTCCTTTGAGTGTTTTCATGTTCCAGCCTTATTGTTTTTCTTTAGTGTTGCACATTCACACCGCCTGCAAAAATGTCGCATCATAAATGTATTACTTTTACCTATTAGATCTTCGTTTGATATTATAAAGAACGGGATTTTATCGTTCTTAATCATCATCATCATCATCATCATCATCACTGATGTTCTACAGAAGGGTGTCGTTGCTGTACTGAAGCAGGTGCCCTTCCACATTTTGCTTTTCCTTTTTGGTCTTTTTTCTCTCTCTTTTTCTCCTGTAAGTTTTCTCCTGGCAATTTAGCGTCTACCTTCAACTTGTTTCAGTCATTAGACGGCAGCCAGGGCACCACATTGAAGAATTCAAATCGCACAAATCACCCCTAGTACTTAATATTGTTTATATAAGACTGGTACTTAATCTATTGGTGTCCTTTTTACCGAACCTCTAAGTTACAAGATCGTAGAGACAGTAAAACTGGTTATCAAACGATGGTGGGACGCAAAGGAAGATACAAAAGTCCCTCCCCATATATATATACATATATATACATACACACACACAAAAAAAAAAATTGGGGGGTTTAGTTCACAAGAGATCTAAACGATTAGGTACGCTACATAAGTGCTGTAAAGGATTACTAGGGCTCCTAGGTTATAGCCAGGACGGTAGTTATGGAGTCATTGCATACACACACACATACACATATATACACAGTAGAAAAAGAAATAGAAAGTCCTTAACAGTATTATATATTTGCAAAAATGAATACAAATGGCATTTTTGATAATTCTCCCACTTTAATAATTAGATGTTTATACCTAATACCGTATTAAAGTGGAAGATTTATCAGAAATGCCGTTTCTATTCATTTCTTTTAAAATGTGTATATATATATATATATATATATATATATATATATATATATATATGTATGTATGTATGTATGTATGTATGTATGTATGTATGTATGTATGTATATATAGGGAGAATTCACAAAAAAAAAACAACAGACGAAGACAGGTGGTGTAGAAAACAAACAGATGTTTTCTACAGGAATTTTAAAAGTCTTTAACGTTTCGAGCCTACGCTCTTCTACAAAAAGAAACACAGAAAGAAACAAGGAGAGAAAAAAATGTGTGTAGTGGTTAGCGACCTATCATGGCGAATATGTATGTGTATATATGTATATACACAATTTGATTCTTCCAGAGCATTCCACGACTCTGCATAGCTACTTTACTTTGAACTGATTAGGTTTACCTTGAGGTGCCATATTATTTCAATTCTGCATCCATTTGCTTCCCATCCATATAAAAGTTTTGGTGCCATTTCATCTGGTCAGCTTCAAGCGTCGAGAAGAAGATTATCACCTCCACCATTTTTGGAGTTTCGACCAGTACCACTTACAACGCCTGCAGTTCTTGTCGCCAGGTTTTGCTACTCTCTCTTCCTCCACCTTCATAGTCTCCTAAGGACGACAGATCTCAGTTTTACTGTAGCTTCCAGAAGCGAAACAAATGGATTTTTTTCTGCTACACCAATTTGAAGAACTATGCTCCTGTATCTCAATGGGGAACAGACTGGAAATTGATCTGTGGTCTTCGGGGAAAAAAAGATAATTAAGTCTTAGATATCTATAGGGACTTTACTGGACCACTTTGTGTTTTTGCTCACTTTGACGCTCCTTACTTGCCCCTATTGCCTCCATTCAAGTAACGACTAGCCAGAGGTCAGCATCGTTTTATCGATATGTTTTGGTGTAATCCTTACGTTTTGCTACCCCTAGTAGTACGAACTGCTGTGATGATGTGTATCGTACCAGCTTCTTGCCTTAATATGTTAATACTAACGTAAGTAATTCTTTCAAATTATAGCACAAGGTCAGCAATTTTAAGGAGAGGGGAATTGAATTACATTGGCCAAAATGCTCAGTTGCTACATGCTTTATCGATCCTAAAAGGATGAAAGGTGAAGTTGACCTCTGCGATATTTGAACTCAGAACGTAGTGACGGGCGAAATACTACTAAGCATTTCGTCCAGCATGCTAACGATTCTACCAGCTCACCGCCTTAATAATAATAATAATAATAACAACAACAACAACAACAACAACAACAACAACAACAACAACAACAACAACGCAAAAATAGAGTGACGAGCTGGCAGAATCGTTAGCACGCCGGGCGAAATGCTTAGTGATATTTCATTTGTCTTTACATTCTGAGTTCAAATTCCACCGAGGTCGACTTTGCCTTTCATCCTTTCGGGGTCGATTAAATAAGTACCAGTTACGCACCGGGGTCGATGTAATCGACTTAAACCCTTTGTCTGTTCCTGTTTGTCCCCTCTATGTTTCGTCCCCTGTGGGCAATAATGAAATAAATAATAACGCAAAAAGGGACTACACAATCGATTTCGTACAGCCACAACAGAAGTTGCTTCCTTGGCATGGCCAGAGTAATTAGGAAAACAAAAGACGCGATTACAAAAGACGACATGACAATGTGACAAGAATGATCCACTGAGAGTTCTTTGAAAATCAGGACCACAAAGAGCAAAGACGTGGTATAAACAAACCCCAGGAGGAGTCACCGTGAATGAAGATTGCAAAATCTTGTGGAATGCAATAATCCAGTGTGATCACCTGACCAGACATCGGAAACCGAACATTGTTGTGGTGAATGAAAAAGGAAGAACTTGCAGGATAACCGACATAGCATGTCACCGGTGACAACAAGATCAAAGAGAAAGAAGAAAAACTGAACGACTATGATTATTTGAAGTGGAAAATACGAAGGTTGTTGTCACTGAGGAGCCCTGCGTGCTAACGATTCTGCCAGTACGCTGCGTTAATAATAATAATAATAATAATAATAATAATGGTTAATGATTAATGGCCTCTGGCTTGAAATCAGAAACAGAGGGGTTTATCATAGCAGCCCAAGATCAATGCCTACCTACAAAGAACTACCAGGCCAACATATTAAAGAACGGCAGCTCCCCATTATGTCGTATATGCCAACAACAAAATGAGACCATCGATCATGTTGTCTCCATGTGCAGTCTGCTTGCGCCTACAGAGTATCTCAACAGGCATGATAGAGCTGCACAATATATTCACTGGGTAATATGCAAAAACCTGGACTTGCCCCATGATAAAAACTGGTGGGAACACAAACCACCCCCAGTACTTGAAAATGATCACATTGCACTCCTCTGGAACTTCACCATTCAAACTGACAGAAAGATAGACGCAAATAGGCCAG
>NW_026319571.1:3480-5097 GCF_001194135.2 Octopus bimaculoides
AGCAAAATGTGGAATCTGAAGACGAAAACAATACCTATTGTCATAGGTGCCCTGGGAATGACAGCGAAACGGGCTGATTACTACCTAGCTCAGATACCAGGAAACCCCAAAATGGCTGAAGTTCAAAAGATAGTGCTCATGGGAACTGCCCATATCCTACGTAAAATATTGTCTATGTGATCTCAAATTTTAAAGCAAACACATAATTTTCTTATGGTTTCTTAAACATTCACTTGAACAAAACTGTACAAATCCAAATATATGGTACCCTAGGCATAACACGTACATGAACTTCTAACTTGTTGTCTCTTGAGGTCTCTGGGTGAGACTTGGATCCAACTTGTACAAATGCAAAACAAAAGTCAAACATAAAATAATAATAATAATCTTTATCTTTTAGGGACAAGATTATCAGAAGAATTTTCGACACTTGAAAGATTATTCAAAGTGTGTGGATATCTAAGGTTACAAATAGTAACCTGCTACCCACAAAAATTATTAAGGGAATAAGAACACACTTGAGTCAAATGGAATAAATAATAATAATAATAATAATAATAATAATAATAATAATAATAATAATAATTTCGTTGTTATTGAAAAATGTAATGATTTCAAACATCGACAAGAACTGACATATTTTTGTCTGGGGTGGGCAGGGATGTAAGCAGAGTCAACCAAATCTAACCCAGTACTTAACTGGTTGTTTTACTACATCAACCCCGGAAAATGTAACGGGCGAAATCAAATTCACGTACACACGCAGAACATCCCACCAACACAAAACACACAAACAGACACACGCACACATACAAATACACACACGTGCACACACACAACACCCTGACAAATATCGCACACATACACACACACACCACTAGGACAATTATAACGACACAAACATACTCAGACAGAGACACGCACACTCTCTCGTACACACACACTCACGTACACACACATAACATCCCCACCAACACAAAACACAAACAGACACACGCACGCATACAGACGCACACATACACACACGCGAACAAACACATACACACACATGCGCACATACAACACCCTAATAAATATTAATCACACTCATACACACACACACACACAAACGTGCATATATATACACACCATCCTACCAAATATAAAACACACACAGACCCATATACACACACCACAATAAACTCTGAGCCCAATCAAAAACGGCCCCCACACACAAACACAAGCACATGCATATACACACACACATAGAGACATGCACAGAGACACACATTCTCACACCATTCTGACCTCTAAGACCAGTCCCCAAAACCACTGAACCATGACAGACTAGCCCAGAAACAAAAAAATCCTTTCAATTCTACATTGCTCTTCCTTTCCCCCACCCCAACCAGCCTCCCACACTGTCCCTTAAAATAACAAATATTCCCTAGCTATACACAAGAGAGAAAACATGTTAAAAATTTTTTGTAAATTCTTAAATATATCTCTTTCTGTGTATATATATACTACCAAGCAAACATGATTTTTATTGAATATATATATACTACCAAACATGATTTTTATTGACCTCCTAATACTTTTTGTTGAATACTCTCTTGTAAACTGTTTTTAACATTT
>NW_026319572.1:0-228 GCF_001194135.2 Octopus bimaculoides
TGATGATGATGACGATGATGATGATAGTGCTGGTTGTGATGATGATGATGGTGATTGGTGGTGGTGGTGATAATGATGATGATGATGATGATGATGATGCTGATGATGATGATGACGATGATGATGATAGTGCTGGTTGTGATGATGATGATGATGATGGTAATTGGTGGTGGTGGTGGTGGTAGTGATGATGATGATGATGATGATGATGCTGATGATGATGATGAT
>NW_026319573.1:0-211 GCF_001194135.2 Octopus bimaculoides
GTCTGTCTGTCTATCTGTCTGTCTGTCTGTCTATCTATCTATCTATCTATATTCATTCATACATACACACACACATACACACATAAATGTATACAAACATATTTGACTATGTCTAGTTAACAAACACTACTTTACAATCGCTCTTTGCACGCACACACGTGCACACATATGCATATATGAATATATGTATGTATGTTCCTGTATACACACA
>NW_026319574.1:0-712 GCF_001194135.2 Octopus bimaculoides
TCAGAAAAATGTAGCGAAGAATCGAAATAAAACGCAATGATCATCAGAAAGGAGTTGCAAGAAGGTTTATTAGCTTCAGGGACTAGTGTTATACTACGAACAATCAGCAATGAACTTCATAGGAATGAACTGAAGTCACGTTCTCCTAGAAAAACTCCACTGTTGACTAAAAGAGCTGCCCGTTTAAAATTTGTTTATGAACATAGACATAAATCTGATACTACATTCTGGGAAAATGTTCTATGGACAGACGAGTTGAAAATTGAATTGTTTGGACGAAATTCGCGTAGCCATGTTTGGAGGAAAGATGGTACCGCCTATTCACCGAAATCACAATTCCTATTGTAAAGTTTGGAGGTGGCAACATCATTGTGTGGGGGTGTTTCTCTGCAAATAGCACTGGCAATTTACATGTGATAGATGGTAGAATGAATGCAGAGATGTACCAAAATATTTTGAACAATAATTTATGGGACTCTGTAAAAAAGCTCCAGCTTTGTGAAGGGTGGGTTTTACAACAGGATAACGACCTTAAGCACACAGCGAAGTCTACCAAAAATGGATTGTCGATCACAATATAAAATTATTAGATTGGTCAAGCCAGTCACCTGACTTGAACCCCATTGAAAATTTGTGGCGTTATTTGAAATTAAAATTAATTTAAGAGCCCCAACGTGCATTCCAGATTTGAAGAATATTTGTCAAGAAGAAT
>NW_026319575.1:0-345 GCF_001194135.2 Octopus bimaculoides
ATATATATGTATATATCTATATAATGTATATGTATGTATATATCCCTACAAGAGAATTGGTTATTTGGTATGTGTTCTCTGACGTCAGTAGCAGCACGTACAAAACTGGTCTGTTTCAAGCGTCAAGATCTTCATTTAACAGGAAAGTGGTGTCTCTCTCTCGCACACATATACACACACACACACAAAGATGCATATATATGTCTATGTGTGTGTGTGTATATGTATATTTGTATGTGTGTATGTGTGCACGTATGTGTATATGTATATGTATATGTATGCCCATATGTGTGTATTCATATGAATGCTTATATCTATATGCGTACATGTGTATATATATATATA
>NW_026319576.1:0-499 GCF_001194135.2 Octopus bimaculoides
TGTGTTTGTGTATGTGTACATATTTATTTATTTATAGCAGAGCACCAATTGGCTAAGGTTGTAAGAACAGAAGAGTCGAAGAAGCTCGTCGAAGGCAGACCTCGCTCGAAACAGGGAATAAAAAAAAAATTAACGTACCTACTCGCCATGTAGAACGAAGACAGACAAACATTCGCAGTTAGACACGGGACTGTAAATACCGTAAACGACATGTGAATACAGTGGTTAATCTATATATATATACATATGTATATATATATATATATATGTATGCATATATATATATATATACATATGTGTGTGCGTATATATGATATATCTCTGTCACTACTATAACAGCTACAAATGTGAGTAGAAAACGGATCATTACAATCACTGCAATATACAGGGATGTAAACTTCGTTCTTCAGGTATGTTTACGTTTCATTTTGTCTGTCATTTGTACCCACGGCTGTGTGTATGTATATATATATATATATATATATATATATATATATAT
>NW_026319577.1:0-235 GCF_001194135.2 Octopus bimaculoides
TATATGTACCTGTGTTTGTCCTCTACCATCAGTACTGGTGTGCTTATATCGCCGTAACGTAGCGGTTCGGTAAAAATATTTGATAGAATAAGTACCAGGCTTAAATAAAATGACCACAGGGATCGAATCGTTTGACTAATTTTCTTCGGTCATCAGTCTGCGGCTATGCACCAGCATAGCAGCAGACTGGTGACTGATACAAGCGAAAGATATATGTATACGAGGGGGTACCCAA
>NW_026319578.1:0-209 GCF_001194135.2 Octopus bimaculoides
AAGCCTACTATATGTGTACATGTGCACTTGCAAGAGACCAAATGAGGCCTTAGAAACAAAGTGTTGTCATCTTTTAATTCTCTATAAAACATCACATTTTTATATCCTGCACCCTCGAAAAAATGGAATAAACAAAAATATCTCGTGTTTCTGAGCAATACCATGCATTTCTGCATAGGTTACATTTCATTAAATGTTCATCAAAGTTA
>NW_026319579.1:0-393 GCF_001194135.2 Octopus bimaculoides
AGCCAAAAGCTACGAACGCACGTTCCTAGCTCTCAAAAATCGAACGAAAGAACGTTCAGCCAAAAGCTACGAACGCACGTCACTAACTATCAAAAATCGAACGTACGTACTTTGAGTCAAAAGCTACGGACGCACGTCCCTTGCTCCTAAAAATCGAACGAACCTACGTCGAGCCAAAAGCTACGAACGCACGTCCCTAGCTCTCAAAAATCGAACGAACGTACGTTGAGACAAAAGCTACGGACGCACGTGCCTAGCTCTCAGAAATCGAACGAACGTACGTTGGGTCAAAAGCTACGGACGCACATCCCTCGCTCTCAGAAATCGAACGAACGTACGTTGAAACAAAAGCTACGGACGCACGTGCCTAGCTCTCAGAAATCGAACGAACGT
>NW_026319580.1:0-398 GCF_001194135.2 Octopus bimaculoides
AAAAGTAGCAATATAACACTAGATAAAGCCAATGGAATAAGAGAACTAGATGAAAGCCAACCGTACAAATATTTAAGAGTCATTAGGATACAAAATACACAAATGAAAGAAAAAATAAAGAAAGAGTACTATAGACGAGTTAGATCAATACTAAAAACAGAGCTCAATGCTAAAAACAAGATAATGGGTATCAACACTTTAGCTGTCCCAGTTATAAGCTACAGCTACAACATCCTTAACTGGACACTAAACGAACTATCTAAAATAGACAGGAAAACAAGAAAAATAATGACAGGATATAGGATGCACCAACCAAAATCTGACATAGAAAGGCTATATATACAACACACAGAAGGCGGTAGGGGTCTTATACAGCTGGAAAACTATTATAAAATAAC
>NW_026319581.1:0-227 GCF_001194135.2 Octopus bimaculoides
AGTCGAGTTCCAGATCATCGTTGCAGTTTCGGCCGGTTACACTCGAGACTACTCCAATCTGGTCGTCACACACACTTAGAGCACTAGATTCTTTATGAGAAAGCAAGCGAATGTATACGAATACAAGGACGAAAAAACGGTGAAAGTACACAATTACAAATACAAACAACAGGACATTTTACAACAGGTGTCTTTCGACTAAGGACGAATTAAATTAAGCTGGCGTG
>NW_026319582.1:0-450 GCF_001194135.2 Octopus bimaculoides
CTAAAACAGACAAAAGGCCTGAAATTTATGGGAAAGGGATTAGATTTAGTTCATTAAAATGACCCCAGTATTTGACTGGTACTTTGTTTTACCAAACTCGACCACAGTGGTGTTTGAACTCAGACTGTTAAGGATCAGAAGTGAGTGGAAGGCATCTTGTCCAACACTTTAACGATTTTATCAAGCCACTGCTGTTTAAGTAATATAAGTAATAATAATAATAATAATACTTTCTACTAAAGGCATAAGGCCTGAAATTTTGAGGGAGGGCACTAGTTGATCACATTGACCCCAGTGTTTCACTGGTACTTAATTTATTGACCCTGAAAGATGAAAAACAAAGTTGACCTTGGCAGAATTTGAACTCAGAATGTCAAGGCAGACGAAATGCTGCTAAGCATTTTTCCCAGCATAATTAATAATGATAATAATGATAATAATCCTTTCCAC
>NW_026319583.1:0-268 GCF_001194135.2 Octopus bimaculoides
TCTACAGCTGGCATTAACAATGAAGGTAGCCACAATTGGCCTAGACACCTTTCTGGAAGACTCTGAGGACTAGATGCTAAAACTTGTCTCAAAACATAAAAACAAGAAGAATTGCAACAAATTCAAGAATTGGACGAACTAGTAACACCTGCAGAAAAAGCTAAGCGCTTGAAAACCCGTGCTAAAATTGCTGCCTTAGATATTTTGACTGATAAATTGCATAGAAAACCTCTCAATGGCAAATACCCAAAGAGAGCGAATAATGCAG
>NW_026319584.1:0-360 GCF_001194135.2 Octopus bimaculoides
ATGGGAAGAGTACAGCTATCAGCTGAATCTATCATCGAGATTGTGCCGCCACTTTCCCTTTACAGGGAAAGGAAGGCTTGCTTTTCCTGCGTAGTAGCCATACTGAAAGAAACAGTATGGAAGACGCGTGTAAGAGGCATAGTGACGGATACCTTTGTATCTGGCCAAGGAATAGTTAACTTTTTTGTTACCACCTCAGTAGTAAGATCAGGCTGGAGAAGAGGTACCTGTCACGAGACAGATTCATGAGAAGATGGAAGTTGGGAGTGTTTGGCACCAGGTAAGTGGAAGGCAAAAACCTGGTGGTCGTATGCCTATCCTTCAGGAAAGCCATCACAAATTGCATCTGTAATGAGCAAT
>NW_026319585.1:0-299 GCF_001194135.2 Octopus bimaculoides
GAGGAAGAACGAGAGGGGTAAAGAGAGATACGTAGTAGTAAACAGAGGAAAAACGAGAGGGGGATAAATGATAGAGGAAGACAAAGAGAAAGAGAAAGAGATAGAGTAGCGTCGGAAAATATAAAGTTGCGATAACTACTTACAAATTGGTGAAGCTGCGTTCGGTCATTTAAAAACAAATAGTAAATGCGTATATGCATATATACGTACAGGTATGTGCATACCGAAGAATTCACAAAAAACCAACATACGAAGACAGGTGATGTAGAAAACAAACAGATGTATTAGTATAACGCTCG
>NW_026319586.1:0-220 GCF_001194135.2 Octopus bimaculoides
GTGTGTGTGTGTGTGTGCGTGCGCGCGCGTGCGCGTGTGTATGCCTGTGTATCTGAAAGGAGTGTCAATGGAGACGTAAACCCGCCCACATCGGTTGTCAGCGATGGTGGGGGGACAAACACAGACACACACACACATACACACATACACACACATACGACAGGCTTCTTTCAAATCCACTCACAAGGCTTTGGCCGGCCCGAGGCTATAGTAGAAGACA
>NW_026319587.1:0-229 GCF_001194135.2 Octopus bimaculoides
TGTGTGTGTGTGTGTGTATAAATATATACACACACACACACACACACACATGTATAACACATATGTATGTATGATATGTAAGTATACTATACACAATAGTGTACATATGTAATACACACAACCACACAAATAGACAGATTGATAAATAGATAGACAGACAGACAGATAGATAACTAGATAGAAGTAGATATACACATATATGTGGATAGTATACATATATGTAGAATAT
>NW_026319588.1:0-347 GCF_001194135.2 Octopus bimaculoides
AATAATAATAATAATAATAATAATAATAATAATAATAATAATATCAAGAAAAAGAACGATCTTTAATTGCCACATGGAAACCAATAACTTAACAACATCGAATGCATTGTTCTAAATTAAAACTAAAACGTAATACAGTTATAATACGATATAAGAAAAGAAGCGAGTTACGTCATATACAAATTAGACAAAAAATAGTGAAGAGAAATAACTGAGAGTGATTAGTGACACGTATATGAACAACATAGACAATATAGGACACACATAGGAACAACATAGACAAATACAGGCATATCAGATACCATAAAACATATAATTCTTGATTTATTAAAATTATTTCCACCTCT